>NC_041392.1:310434566-310449951 GCF_002162155.2 Triticum dicoccoides | reverse complement strand
AAGTAGCTAGCAGCCCCCCATCCCTCTCGTGTCGCCACGAATGGAATCTTAATTAAGCTATGAATGCGTGCCCCCCCAACCGAGGTTCACCTAGCAAAGTGCGATGTAGCAAGTCCCCCCACACACTTTCATTCGGCGGGCCAGAGAGGCATATATCTCACCAAGATGGATCATAAATCGGACCAAGAATAATCCACCTTGGTCGTACAACCTCTCTCTCTTGTAGTTGGTCAAAGTGAAGGCCGTCCATGCTACCCCGGAGATGGGCTAGCTCGCTAATAATCACGCAAGTAGCTAGTCCCCGAAGACAACCACTGCATGCATGTGGCCCAAACATATGTATGGAGAGGTGTGTTTTTGAATAACAATGAACAACTTTGATGTGGCACCGTGATTTCGAACTAGAAATCCCCACACTGAGTGAGGGTTAGGTTGACGATGCATATGTATGTTACACCACACTTCAAGCCAACAATGGGGATTCATATATGCATGCATGCGTGCATAGTATATGCGCTCAAACTTAATTAGGTCTGAATCTCACCATGACCTATACTATGATAACACTAACCAAATGAAGTATCCACCATGGTAACCTATCTTGTTGTTGGTCAAGGTGATCATGGATGTCCATGCGGGCCCATGAATATATAGGCTTGTCACAGTTAACCACGTGAGGGAGTGTATCGTTCGAAGGCAACCACTACATGCATATGTATGGAGGTTATGCGTGCGTGCATGTTTGAATACACAACATTGATCTGGCGTGTGTGTCAAAAGTCGTACACTAGCTCCCCACACAGGGCGGGATCGGTTCATGATGGTGTCATTGTACTAGCCACTTCGACTCGATGGGAGGGATTCATGCGTACACATGCATATGTGTGTGCTCAAAGTGTATCATGCATGTCATCCCAGAGAAAAAATAATGATCCCCTCCCAAGTCAAATTAACCTCTCTTGTTGTCAGGTAAAAAGAAGTGATGGACCAAGCGAGCCCACAGATGGAAAGCATCGATATCGCTGATAACCGCTTAAGTGGGTGTGAGAGGACAACCACCACCTCTTTGCATGTGGGCCAAAAATATATATGTTTAATACCCAAAATGCACAACTTTGATGTGCCACATGCCTCAAAAACAGTAAACCATGCACCCACATAGAGCGAGGTTCATATCAAGCGTACTACATATGATGGTCCCCTTCCCCCCTCTTCACTACATACTATAAGCTCCTACCGTGATATATGTACAAGTACAACCCAAAAGAATCTTCATCGATGGTGAAATTAATTAACCTCTCCTGATGTAGGTCAAAGTGATGCATGCATGCATGCATCGACGATGGCCTTGTGGGCCCACAGATGGAAGAATCACATGTGAGCGTCCTAGCTAGGATATATATGCCTGTGGCCCAAAAAGGTGTTGTGTGATGTTTGAATAACCAATTTCACAATTTTGATGTGGCACGTGCCTCGATAACCAAAAAGTCGACACTGAGTGAGGTGTACTTGTGCACGGACGCATACGTATAGTATATATGCTAGTCCCCTCCCACCTCTTCGACGCGTAGTATATACCACCATAATACAAACAAAAAATATTATACCTTGCTGCAGTGGCGGTGCCAGGATCAAAACCTTGTGATGTCAAACTTTACTAATAATTGTTTTAGATCATAAACAGTAATAAAAAACATCTTACCTCACAAATTTATCCATTTATCAAACCAAAGACCTGACGAAATAAATCTATTACTAAGAAAAGGGAAATATGCAATTCTTATTCTTAATCAAAATAATCTCCTACATCCTGAATCCTAATATTGCTAGTGAGAGAAAAAGTGGAAAATATTGAACTGTATTGTTCTTTTTGCACATAAAACAAACAAGTAGAAGTAGAAAAGTGGAGGGCCTTGCCTTGTGTTGGATCAGATACAGAGTGCAGACTCGTACAATAGTGTTGATTCAGAGTTTCAGATGGACAATTCATGTGCAGCCGCGGGTGCGCCGCTCGTGGCTCGCCGGACGACCCAAGGTCGTTGTTCCTCGCATCTCATGTCAGGGTCCAGCCAAAATCGCCGGCGCCTGGATGGGAATTCTGGAGACGATGTGCTGCGGCGGCCGTCCACTGTCATTGGAGAGGCATGTGTGAAGGGGAGGCAAGGAGATCACGTAATTTGGGGATCAAGCGATACAGTGTGATCAATTAAGGGATTTTGGACTTTCTTCTTGCTCTATGGCCCAATAGTGGCCCAACTAATTGTTATAGAAGCAGGGAATAAGAGAATAGATGGGCCTGTGTAGTTAAATTCCAAATATCGCTGGTTCAACGATGTGGTATGCAGACGTGATACGTGGGGGTCAATGTCGTACAAAAATCTTGTGTAGTCAAACGACTACACAGTTATAGCGTGGCTTCTCCACTGCCTTGTTGGTCAAATTAACCTCACTGCCAGCTGTTTGTCAAAGTGATGGACGACGACCTCACGGACCCACAGAAAGAGTCACACGCGAGTATCGAGTGTCGTGTAGGACAACCATCGACTGCATGTGGCCAAAACATTTATGTATGAAAGGGTTGTGTAATGTTTTAAATAATGATTTCATGACTCTGATGTGGCAACAGCCTGCCTAACAAAACGGCCAACCCACACGGTGGCTCACAACTCGTAGTGTACTGCGAGCCACCCACCACCCCCAGACGCACACACCCACACACACACACCGCGAATCCACCACAACTACGATGCATGTTAATTTAATTATCCCGCGGTGAACATACATGTTACCAAAGAAGGGACATTTTAATTTCAAAACATTCACAGAGATCATTAAGACGTTTTAGTACATTGATTGATTTTCCATGGGTATAATGTGCAAAAATCAAATCTGAGCTACATGTAGAACTGACAGTGCACCTAAATGGATTGCAAAAACACATGTGTCTTACTGGGTGCATGTTTACTCCCCGTGCAACAAATTTCAACATTGAGAATCTTGATTTTTAAATTCTAGTACATCCAAAACTTATTTGAAGTTCATGAAACTTATCGTGTTGTCATATGGACACCAATACAAAGTGGCATTGTACTTTTTTTGTCAAATTTGAGATAAGTTTTGATGTAATCTTTATCTAATTATAGACAGGAGATTATTAATAATTTGGAACCAATATCCCAAACGGATTATTTATTCGAACCGTGAGCGTTAGACCAACAATGGATACGTGACATGCTTCGGTTAAGCAATAAAGCGGCAACATTAATCATCCAAATAGAAAAACAATATACGTGCCACCACGCGACCGTGTGGCGTGCGAGCAGGCGTGAGTTGATGGGACGCATGTGAGCAGTCCGCCATGCAAGCAGACGGGGAGCGTGCGTGCAGGTGTGTGAATTGACGGAGGCATGCTCGCTACACAGTGTCATCGGGAGGCGTGCGAGTAGCTGTGTGAAACTTTGGTAGGCATGCCAACAGTCCGGTGCGCAGGCTCACCGGGAGGCGAGCCATCGGTTTGACCACCGCCCACCTCTCTCCCACAACTCCCACTACTCAATATTAATGGTGTGCCTGAGCGGCCGTACCCCCTATCCTAGCCACGCACACACAGTCTTCTCTCTCCGGTTGCAACCTCGACGCCGCTCTCAGTCCTCAAAGCCGTCAGTCTACGAGGATGCCGCCGAAGCGCCCCATCGGAGGGAGTGGCGATGCCGGGGCTGCTAAAGCACCGAAGCACGGTGTGGAGATGGAGACAGAGGTTGCCGTCACCACCGGCGAGTTATCGCTGCACCCTGACGTCGTCGACAGTGTCGAGCTTCCACAGCCGGAGGCGGAGTTCCACATCGACTCCGACGACCACTCCGGCGACGACTCCGACAACCACTCTGGCGACGACTCTGACGACCACTCCGGCGACGAGTCCGACGACGACGGACAGCTGGTTAGTCATCTATACCCATTTATGTGTCAAATAGATCATAGGGTTTCTCTAGTTACTCCTGCCTACCCCTTTTTGGAATAGAAATCATGTGGTTATGTTCTCCCAATCCATGAAATCTGAGTAAGTTTCATTAGATCCGTGTAGTGTATTGATTGTTTGAATGGTATAGGTGATACGTGATTAGTTGTTTCATCTATGCAAACGATTTCCGCTAGTAATCCGACTAGGGTAGTGTCCGTGCTAATAATTCCTAGCCAGGACTTGACAATTGATTTTGAATGACCTACATATGTTTGTGCCATTATTTTCTTCAAGATTGGTCTGTGTTGGGGAACGCAGTAATTTCAAAAAATGTCCTACGCACACGCAAGATCATGGTGATGCATAGCAACGAGAGGGGAGAGTATCGTCTATGTACCCTCGTATACCGTAAGCAGAAGCGTTATGACAACGCGGTTGATGTAGTCGTACGTCTTCACGATCGACCGATCTAGTACCGAAGATACGACACCTCCATGATCTGCACACGTTCGGCTCGGTGACGTCCCGCGAACTCACGATCCAGTAGAGCTCCGAGGGAGAGCTTCGTCAACACGACGGCATGATGATGGTGATGATGTTGCTACCAGAACAGGGCTTCGCCTAAGCACCGCTATGATATTACTGAGGTGGATTATGGTGGAGGGGAGCACCGCACACGACTAAAGATCAATGATCAACTTGTGTATCCATGGAGTGCCCCCCATATATAAAGGAGTGGAGGAGGGGGAGGGTGCCGGCCTCTCTAGGCGCCCCCAAGGGAGTCCTACTCCCACCGAGAGTAGGATTCCCCCTTCCCTGTGTTGGTTCTAGGAGAGAAGGAAGGAGGAGGAAGAAGGAAGGAAACGGGGGGCCGCCCCCCTTCCCAATTCAGATTGGGCTTCGGGGGGGGCTCCTTTTCTTCTTTTCTCTCTCTTCCACTAAGGCCCAATAAGGCCCATATATCTCCCGGGGGTTCCGGTAACCTGCCGGTGCTCCGGTATACTCCCGATTTCACTCGGAACCATTCCGATGTCCAAACATAGGCTTCCAATATATCGATCTTTACGTCTCAACCATTTCGAGACTCTTCGTCATGTCCGTGATCAAATCCGGAACTCCGAACTACCTTCGGTACATCAAAACACATAAACTCATAATACCGATCGTCACCGAACATTAAGCGTGCGGACCCTATGGGTTTTCAATAACCAATTGTGGAAACTGGATGCTCATATTGGTTCCTACATATTCTACGAAGATCTTTATCGGTCAAACCGCATAACAATATACTTTGTTCCCTTTGTCATCGGTATGTTACTTGTCCGAGATTCGATCATCGATATCTCAATACCTAGTTCCATCTCATTACCGGAAAGTCTCTTTACTCGTTCCATAATGGTACATCCCGTAACTAACTCATTAGCTACATTGCTTGCAAGGCTTATAGTGATGTACATTACCGAGAGGGCCCAGAGATACCTCTCCGACAATCGGAGTGACAAATCCTAATCTTTATCCATGCGAACTCAACAAACACCATCGGAGGCACCTGTAGAGCACCTTTATAATCACCTAGTTACGTTGTGACATTTGGTAGCACACAAAGTGTTCCTCTGGTATTCAGGAGTTGCATGATCTCATAGTCATAGGAACATGTATAGTTATGGAGAAATCAATAGCAACAAACTAAACGATCATCGTGCTAAGCTAACAGATGGGTCAAGTCAATCACATCATTCTCCAATGATGTGATCCCGTTAATCAAATGACAACTCATGTCTATGGTCTGGAAACATAACCATCATTGATTCAACGAGCTAGTCAAGTAGAGCCAAACTAGTGACACTCTTTTGGTCTATGTATTCATACATGTACTAAGTTTCTAGTTAATACAATTCTAGCATGAATAATAAACATTTATCATGATATAAGGAAATATAAATAACAACTTTATTATTGCCTCTAGGGCATATTTCGTTCAGTCTCCCACTTGCACTAGAGTCAATAATCTAGATTACATTGTAATGATTCTACCACCCATGGATTCTTGGTGCTGATCATGTTTTGCTCGTGAGAGAGGCTTAGTTATTGGGTCTGCAACATTCAGATCCGTATGTATCTTGCAAATCTCTATGCCTCCTTCCTTGACTTGATCGCGGATGGAAATGAAGCGTCTCTTGATGTGCTTGGTTCTCTTGTGAAATCTGGATTCCTTTGCCAAGGCAATTGCACCAGTATTGTCACAAAAGATTTTCATTGGACCCGATGCACTAGGTATGACACCTAGATCGGATATGAACTCCTTCATCCAGACTCCTTCATTTGCTGCTTCTGAAACAGCTATGTATTCCACTTCACACGTAGATCCCGCCACGATGCTCTTCTTGGAACTGCACCAACTGACAGCTCCACCATTTAATAAAAACACATATCCGGTTTGTGACTTAGAGTCATCCATGTCAGTGTCAAAGCTTGCATCGACGTAACCATTTACGACGAGCTCTTTTTCACCTCCATATACGAGAAACATATCCTTAGTCCTTTTCAGGTATTTCAGGATGTTCTTGACCGTTGTCCAGTGATCCACTCCTGGATTACTTTGGTACCTCCCTGCTAAACTTATATCAAGGCACACATCGGGTCTGGTAGACAACATTGCATACATGATAGAGCCTATGGCTGAAGCATAGGGAACACCTTTCATTTTCTCGCTATCTTATGCAGTGGTCGGGCATTGAGTCTGACTCAACTTCACACCTTGTAATACAGGCAAGAACCCTTTCTTTACCTGGTCCATTTTGAACTTCTTCAAAATGTTATCAAGGTATGTGCTTTGTGAAAGTCCAATCAAGTGTCTTTATCTATCTCTATAGATCTTAATGCCCAATATATAAGCAGCTTCACCGAGGTCTTTCATTGAAAAATTCTAATTCAAGTATCCTTTTATGCTATTCAGAAATTCAATATCATGTCTGATCAACAATATGTCATCTACATATAATATTAGAAATGCTACGGAGCTCCCACTCACTTTCTTGTAAATACAGGCTTCTCCAAAAGTCTATATAACACCAAAAGCGTATATTCCAACTCCGAGAGGCTTGCACCAGTCCATAAATGGATCACTGGAGCTTGCACACTTTGTTAGCACCTTTTGGATCGATAAAACCTTCTGGTTGCATCATATACAACTCTTTTTAAGGTATCCATTATAAGGAATGTAGTTTTGACATCCATTTGCCAAATTTCATCATCATAAAATGCGGCAATTGCTAACATGATTCGGACGGACTTAAGCATCGCTATGGTTGAGAAGGTCTCATCATAGTCAACTCCTTGAACTTGTCGAAAACCTTTTGCAACAAGTCAAGCTCTGTAGACAGTAACATTACCGTCAGCGTTAGTCTTCTTCTTGAAGATCCATTTATTCTCTATGGCCTGCCGATCATCGGGCAAGTCAACCAAAGTCCATACTTTGTTCTCATACATGGATCCCATCTCAGATTTCATGGCCTCAATCCGTTTTGCGGAATCTGGGCTCATCATCGCTTCCTCATAGTTCGTAGGTTCATCATGGTCAAGTAACATGACTTCCAGAACACTCTAGTGTGGATCTTACTCTGGTTGACCTACGAGGTTCGATAGTAACTTGGTCAGAAGTTTCATGATCATCATCATTAGCTTCCTCACTTACTGGTGTAGAAATCACTGGAACTGATTTCAGTGATGAACTACTTTCCAATAAGGGAGAAGGTACAATTACCTCGTCAAGTTCTACTTTCCTCCCACCCAGTTCTTTCGAGAGAAACTCCTTCTCTAGAAAGGATCCATTCTTAGCAACAAATATCTTGCCTTCGGACCTGTGATAGAAGGTGTACCCAACAGTCTCCTTTGGGTATCCTATGAAGACACATTTCTCCGATTTGGGTTCGAGTTTATCAGGTTGAAGCTTTTTCACATAAGCATCCCAGCCCCAAACTTTAGGAAATGACAACTTGGGTTTCTTGCCAAACCACACTTCATAAGGTGTCATCTCGACAAATTTAGATGGTGCCCTATTTAACGTGAATGCAGCCATCTCTAAAGCATAACCCCAAAACGGTAGCGGTAAATGAGTGAGAGACATCATAGATCGCACCATATCTAATAAAGTGCGGTTACGATGTTCGGACACACCATTACGTTGTGGTGTTCCAGGTGGCGTGAGTTGCGAAACTATTCCACATTGTTTCAAATGAAGTCCAAATTCATAACTCAAATACTCACCTCCACGATCAGATCATAGAAACTTGATTTTATTGTTACGATGATTTTCCACTTCACTCTGAAATTCTTTGAACTTTTCAAATGTTTCAGACTTATGTTTCATCAAGTGCATATACCCATATCTGCTCAAATCATATGTGAAGGTGAGAAAATAACAATATCCGCCGCGAGCTTCAATGTTCATTGGACCACATACATCAGTATGTATGATTTCCAATAACTCTGTTGCTCGCTCCATTGTTCCGGAACGGAGTTTTAGTCATCTTGCCCATGAGGCATGGTTCGCAAGTACCAAGTGATTCGTAATCATGTGATTCCAGAAGTCCATCAGAATGGAGTTTCTTCATGCGCTTTACACCAATATGACCTAAACGGCAGTGCCACAAATAAGTTGTACTATCATTATCAACTCTGCATCTTTTGGCTTCAATACTATGAACATGTGTATCACTACTATCAAGATTTAGTAAAAATAGACCACTCATCAAGGGTGCATGACCATAAAAGATATTACTCATATAAATAGAACAACTATTATTCTCTGATTTAAATGAATAACCGTCTCACATTAAACAAGATCCAGATATAATGCTCATGCTCAACGCTGGCACCAAATAACAATTATTCAAGTCTAAAACTAATCCCGAAGGTAGATGTAGAGGTAGTGTGCCGACAGCGATCACATCGACTTTGGAACCATTTCCCACGCGCATCGTCACCTCGTCCTTAGCCAATCTTCGCTTAATCCATAGCCCCTGTTTCGAGTTGTAGATGTTAGCAACTGAACCAGTATCAAATACCCAGGCACTACTGCGAGCATTAGTAAGGTACACATCAATAACATGTATATCAAATATACCTTTCACTTTGCCATCCTTCTTCTCCGCCAAATACTTGGGGCAGTTCTGCTTCCAGTGACCAGTTCCTTTGCAGTAGAAGCACTCAGTCTCAGGCTTAGGTCCAGACTTGGGTTTCTTAACTTGAGCAGCAACTGGCTTGCTGTTCTTTTTGAAGTTCCCCTTCTTCCCTTTACCCTTTTTCCTGAAACTGGTGGTCTTGTTGACCATCAACACTTGATGCTCTTTCTTGATTTCTACCTCCGCAGCCTTTAGCATTGCGAAGAGCTCAGGAATCGTCTTATCCATCCCTTGCATATTATGGTTCATCATGAAGCTCTTGTAGCTTGGTGGCAGTGATTAAAGAACTCTATCAATGACACTATCATCAGGAAGATTAACTCCCAGTTGAGTCAAGTGGTTGTGGTACCCAGACATTCTGAGTATATGTTCACTGACAGAACTATTCTCCTCCATCTTGCAGCTGTAGAACTTATTGGAGACTTCATATCTCTCAATACGGGCATTTGCTTGAAATATTAACTTCAACTCCTGGAACATCTCATATGCTCCATGACATTCAAAACATCGTTGAAGTTCCGGTTCTAAGCCGTAAAGCATGGCACACTGAACTATCAAGTAGTCATCCGCTTTGCTCTGCCGGGTGTTCATAACATCTGGCGTTGCTCCTGCAACGGGTTTGTCACCTAGCGGTGCTTCTAGGACGTAATTCTTCTGTGCAACAATGAGGATAATCTCAAGTGACGAACCCAGTCCGTGTAGTTTCTACCATCATCTTTCAACTTAGCTTTCTCTAGGAACGCATTAAAATTCAACGGAACAACAACACGGGCCATCTATCTACAACAACATAGACATGCAAAATACTATCATGTACTAAGTTCATGATAAATTAAAGTTCAATTAATGAAATTACTTAATAACTCCCAGTTAGATAGACATCTCTCTAATCATCTAAGTGATCACGTGATCCATATCAACTAAACCATGTCCGATCATCACGTGAGATGGAGTAGTTTTCAATGGTGAACATCAATATGTTGATCATATCTACTATATTATTTACGCTCGACCTTTCGGTCTCTAGTGTTCCAAGGCCATATCTGCATATGCTAGGCTCATCAAGTTTAACCCGAGTATTTCGCGTGTGCAAAACTGGCTTGCACCCATTGTATTTGAATGTAGAGCTTATCACACCCGATCATCACATGGTGTCTCAGCACGATGAACTGTAGCAACGGTGCATACTCAGGGAGAACACTTATACCTTGAAATTTAGTGAGAGATCATCTTATAATGCTACCGTCAAACTAAGTAAAATATGATGCATAAAGCATAAACATCACATGCAATCAATATAAGTGATATGATATGGCCATCATCATCTTGTGCCTTTGATCTCCATCTCCAAAGCACCGTCATGATCACCATCATCACCGGCTTGACATCTTGATCTCCATCGAAGCATCATTGTCATCTCGCCAACTATTGCTTCTTCGACTATTGTCGGTGTCAAAACCGGCGGATCTCAGGTAGGGGGTCCCGAACTGTGCGTCTAGGCCAGATGGTAACAGGAGGCAGGGGACACGATGTTTTACCCAGGTTCGGGCCCTCTTGATGGAGGTAAAACCCTACGTCCTGCTTGATTTATATTGATGATATGGGTAGTACAAGAGTAGATCTACCACGAGATCAGAGAGGCTAAACCCTAGAAGCAAGCCTATGGTATGATTGTATGTTGTGATTGTTGTCCTACAGACTAAAACCCTTCGGTTTATATAGACACCGGAGAGGGTTAGGGTTACACAAGGTCGGTTACAAAGGAGGAGATATCCATATACGTATTGCCTAGCTTGCCTTCCACGCCAAGTAGAGTCCCATCCGGACACGAGATGAAGTCTTCAATCTTGTATCTTCATAGTCTAATAGTCCGGCCAATGGAGATAGTCCGGCTGTCCGGAGACCCCCTAATCCAGGACTCCCTCAGTAGCCCCTGAACCAGGCTTCAATGACGATGAGTCCGGCGCGCAGTATTGTCTTCAGCATTGCAAGGCGGGTTCCTTCTCCGAATACATCACAGAAGAACTTGAATACGAGGATAGTGTCCGACCCTGCAAAATAAGTTCCACATTCCACCATAGAGACAATAATATTTTCACAGATCTAATTTGTCGGCTTGTTTTGGCAGCATGACGTTATGCCATGGCCCGGTGATTATTCAAACCGTTTCTTTTAACCATCCACGCACATAACGCGAGGCAGTTTTTCGACACGTCTTGTCAAAGGAGATCGTGTCCCCTTATTACGGGATTCTCATCAATACGGGCGTGGGTAACCCAACCGCGCCATCAATTGCGGCGCTTGGGGGATAAGCGAGTTTTACTAGGAAAGTGGGGACGCTTAGTTTCGTCTGCCCATATAAAGGGATAAGGATTCACCTTTCTATTCACGCCTTCTTCCTCTGCTCATCCGTTTTCGCACACTCAAGCTCTAGCGCCCAAGTCCACACTCCCACCTCAACCTTCTCCAACCATGTCTGGAGTAGGAGGCAAGTGGATGGTCTCCTCCGTCATGGAGGGAGACATCAAGAAATTGAGGAGAGCCGGATACCTGCCCGACGACATCGCGCACCGGCTCCCAGATGAGGGGCAGCTCATCCCCACCCCCAGGCCCCATGAGACTCTCCATCCCTTCGTCCGAGGGCTCATGTTTTATTACGGCCTAGATTTCCACGATCTGGCCCCGAACTTCATCCTCAACATCTCGGCGTTTATCATCGTGTGCGAGGCCTTCCTCCGCATCAAGCCCCACTTCGGCTTATGGCTGAAGACGTTCAACGTCAAGCCGAAGATGGTGGGCGGCCGCCAGGCGGAGTGCGGAGGTGCCATGGTGGGCAAGATGCCCCACATAACATGGCTCGAGGGCTCCTTTGTGGAAACCATAAAGGGGTGACAATCGGGGTGGTTCTACATCACCGAGCCGCGCGATCCTGCCTGGGCAGCGGCCCCCCGAGTTCCGATCTGGCATCCCCACGCGGCTCACCTCCTGGAAAGAGAAGGGCCTGTCCTGGGGTAGTTCAAAAGAGCTGACCGGACTCCAAACATGTATCCAAAACATGGTGGACAAGAAGCTCAAGCTTGTCAACATAGTCCAAGTTATGCTCATCCACCGGATACTCCCGTGCCAACAACGGGAGTTCAACTTGTGGGAGTCCAATCCGGCGCAGCACCGAACTCTAAACAGGCTCTTTGAGACGACTCATGAAGATGCCTGGAGGGTGCTGTTCAAAAGTGTCGAGGTCCCCCCCCCCCCTATTACGGAGGATCGCGGATTCAGCGCGAAGCGCCAAGCCAGTGCAGTAAGCTGCTCTACCTTTCACAGGATACTTATTCTTTCATATAGATTGACTCTATGCGGGATCTAAACTCACGTACCTTTGACAGGACTGGTAGAAGATGGTCGGACAGATCGACTGTCCGGCTCCTTTGCCCGAAGGCCCCGCAGACGCTCTTTTGGCGAAGATGTTGACTCCGGCCCCTTATAAGGTGTCGAAGAAGACCAAGAAGGCCAAGGGAACTCGAAAGAGTTCCCGATGCCAGGCGTCGTCGGACTCACCATCCGATGACTCTGCGGCGCACTCTTCCCCTGAAGACAAGGAAGAGGAAGAAGAAGATGCTCCCCCACCGACTGGGGGAGACAAGAAAAGGAAGGCCGCCCCAACTGGGGAGGCCGGAGGGTCCAAGAGGGGAAGGACTCTCCCTTCGGACAGTTCCACCGCCGCCGACGAAGGTGAAGACGAGTGGTTGCCCAGGGTCAAGCCCCCGGGGAGATCGTAAGTGTTCGGATACCAGAGTAACTCATAGGATTCCTTTGTCGCACTGCTTTCCCTAATCACCGAACGCAATTATGCAGGCTACCACAAGCCAGTATTGATGTATCATCGGACGACTCCTTGGGCTTGTCGGACATGGATAGCGATCCGGTCCCGACCGCCACCTCCCCTCATCCCGCCGACGACGCCGAGGTGTTGTCTCAAGAGGCACCGGATCGAGGGGAGATAGTCCCGGAGGTGCCTCAAGGCGACCTTCCGGACTCCGGTAGACGAGGGGACGGGGCCCCTGAGAGCTCCGAGTTCGGCCCTCAGCCGAACACCGTGCCGGACCCTCCAGCGGTTCCGAGCTCGAGCATGCAGCCTCCTTCTAAGAGGGGCAAGACGCCTGTGCCGGTGACCTCTGTCCATCCAGAGGCACCGAACAATCTGCTGGAAGCGCTTCGCAGTGCTTCCATCAACGAGGAGCACCGCACTATCATGAGTGCGGTGATCCAGAAGGTTCAGTCCGTCAAGAGCGGATTGACTGAAGCCTGTGCCAGCCATTCTAACAGGCTTCGAGGTAAGTGTTTTAAAATGTAGTAGAAATATTACCGCATAGACAGTAGCCCCTGATGCTTTGTTCGGTCTTCACAAAGAAAAGCCGAACGAAGGATCAAATAATATCGCAAGAGTCTAATATAAGTATGTCAATATGCGTATGCAGACTTCGCTGCTGGCGTCCGCTGCACTAACTGCGGAGGTCGCCATACTGAAGCAGGACCTCGAGGGGTCCAAGAAAGAGCTCGGCCTTGCCAAGAGGCAGCTCGAGGAGAACAGGGGTAAGTAATTCCCCGTCTATAGATATTTATATATAGAAAAAAGGACGCGATTGCCAAATGACAGGATCATCGTATGTTTGTCAGGGGCCACGACCGAGGTGGCGACCCTGAAGCAAGCGCTAACCAAGGCCGAAGATACAGCGGCCAAGGAGCACACCGAGCGAGAGAAGCACGAGGCTCGGGTGGGCGAGGTGCAGCAAGAGCTCCAGGCTCTCGTGACAAAGCACGAGGCATTGGAGCTTGACTTGAAGATGCGAGGGTCTGAGCTTGCCGCGGCCCTTGAGAGCGCAAAGAGTGCCAAGGCCGAGGCCCAGAAGGCCCTCCAGGAGATCGACGCAATGAAGAAGATAGCGTCGGGTAAGGCTTTCTATATGCAAAGCAAGCATGTAAAAGTAAATTACTGATTACTTACTCGGATCCGGAGCTCTTCAGGAGCATTTGCAGATTTGCCCCGTAGTGTGTCCGATGCCGCACAATTTTACCAGGCCGAGGACGGAAGCTCGACGGAGAAGCTGTTCTGGTCTCAGTATGCCGAGGCCGAACATCCGGTGCCGATGAGCGACCAGCTGAAGCAGATGGTCGAGCTACATAAGGTGGCCGATCAGGCCATGAAGGGCTTTATAGTCCGGCTGTGGCCTGGCGACGCCCTTCCGAATAGCTTCTTCGGCCTGCTGAGGCGGCTTGTGGATGCCTGCCCACGACTGGAGGTCATCAAGCGATCTGTCTGCATTGAAGGTGCACGTCGGGCTTTCGCCCGTGTGAAATTGCAGTTGGTCAAGCTAGACGCCGTGAAGCTGATCAAGGAGGGGCCACCGGAGGGCAAGGAGCACCGCCACCCCGAGATGTACTACGAGGGTGTTCTGCCGGGTGCCCGTCTTATCGCGGATGAGTGTTCGAAAGATGTAATATTTGAGTAAACTTGCTCGTTTTATCCTATATTTATGAAAACTTGTTTCATATGCGCTATGCAACGCTTGTTTGAATTTAAAATATTACCTTCTATTTGGCTGTTTATCCAATCTGAGAGATGGCTAGTCCTTGGCTTCTGCCCCCATGCCACGAGTGCTGGGGTGTTCGGGATAAACCTGAGCACTCTTGTTCCCATATTTGGGTCCTTCGAGGGAGGTGCTCAGCACAACGAACAAGGCAACCAGACTAATAATGCTTTATCACTCTCAGTTAGCCATAGAATTCTATAATTTTAAATTTCGGCGAAGCCCCTGGTATTCGGAAGGCCGAATTCGGGGCACGATACACGCCTTTAAGCCGGACAGGGCCGGCCCCTCGCCCTAAGCGGCATAAGTCTTTAGGGACTCGAAAAACCTCGCCGAACAGAGACCAGTCTCTCGCCTTATCATGATAGTCAGTTTTAGCTTTCTCTACTGAGGTGCTCAGCCCGGCAGAACCGGGGCACAATCACAGTAGTTCTCCTGGCTCTACCTTAGCCGATAGAGCGGAACGTAAGGTACCAAAACATAGGAGCCGGGAAAACCCAACATTTGACCAAAGACATGATTCGGAGCTGATGCATATAATGCTATAAGTTTGGGGTGCTGCACTTGTGAAAGTGTTCGGACTTTTCACACCGCATTGTGGGGTACGTGAGCCCCTGGTGTATTGGCCGTACCAAAGTGTACGGTTGCAAGGCGTC
>NC_041392.1:310429282-310434131 GCF_002162155.2 Triticum dicoccoides | reverse complement strand
ATATATATATATATATATATATATATATATATATATATATATATATATATATAACAAGAATGCAATAATAGTCGTAATGTCATGCATTGTTTATTAAAAAACCGCGTTAAAGCAGAGTGATACAGATAGTGCGATAAGCAAAAAGTAGGACTAAGTCCCTTCCAAGGGCAAGCTGAGTAATGATATTAAATTGAATATTTCACTCGTTACTGTAATCAACCTGGGAATTCTGTGGTATGACGTAGCTGTCTGCCTCCTTGGTTGCTGCATCATGTGTTCAGCAATAGTGCTGTCGGACAGTGTTTCCAGAGATTAAGGTCCTGAAAGAAAAAGAAAAATAACCGAACGGGAAGCCCCTAGTGCGGTTTAGGCCGTGTCTTGGGGCGTGCCGTAGTTGTGCCCCCCTCCCCACCTGTGCCCATGGTATTTTTAATGCGTAATTATGTATGCGCGACACAAGTTTCACCGCTGGGCTGGGATTGGGGTGGCCACGGTATTGCTACGCGAGCTCAGATCGCGCCAAGCGGTCTATTTGCCGATTGCCCGGAGCGCGCTTGAAGGTGTCCGGGCTGTGAAGCGCCAAACTGGTTGATTGCCTTGAGAGGCTGCTTTGCGCTTCTGCTGCGAGGGCCGCGGTGTGCTCCTCTGTTCGGAGAGAGCGCTCTGTGTTTCCATTGACTGTAATAACTCCGTGAGGTCCTGGCATCTTGAGCTTGAGGTATGAATAATGCGGTACCGCATTGAATCTAGCAAATGCGGTTCGCCCGAGCAGCGCGTGATAACCACTGCGGAACGGGACTATATCGAAGATTAACTCTTTGCTTCAGAAGTTATCCGGGGATCCGAAGACCACTTCCAGTGTAATTGAGCCAGTGCAATGGGCCTCTACACCTGGGATGACGCCCTTAAAGGTCGTTTTGGTCGTTTCGCGCACTCTGTCCTGATAAAGTAGGCTCAGGCTGCCGCCGCCGTCCATAAGGACTCGAGTGAGGTGAAAACCGTAGATGATTGGGTCTAGGACAAGTGCAGCGAATCCGCCATGACGGATACTAGTGGGGTGGTCCCTGCGATCGAAGGTGATCAGACAGGAGGACCAAGGGTTGAACTTTGGGGCGACTGGCTCCAACACATATACGTCCCTGAGCGCATGCTTCCGCTCCCTCTTGGGGATGTGGGTTGCATATATCATGTTCACCGTCCGCACTTGCGGGGGAAACCTCTTCTGTCCTCCAGTGTGCGGCTGCCGGGGCTCCTCCTCGTCGTCGCTATGCGGCCCCTTCTCCTTGTTTTCGGCAATTAACTTGCCGACCTGCTTGAACACCCAACAATCCCTGTTGGTGTGATTGGTTGGCTTGTCTGGGGTGCCGTGTATTTGACACGAGTGATCGAGTATACGGTCCAAGCTAGACGGACCCGGCGTACTTTGTTTCAATGCCTTTTTCCGCTGACCGGGTTTAGAGCCTTTGAATCCGGCATTGACTGTCGTATCCTCGGTATTTTCGCTCTTAATGCGGCGCTTATGCTTGTTGCGACGTGACCTTCTATTGCCGTCCTTGGTATCTGAGGTACCATGGTTCTTTGATATGTTATTACTGCGAGCGAGCCAGCTGTCTTCTCCCGCGCAAAAGCGGGTCATGAGCGCCGTGAGAGCTGCCATGGATTTCGGCTTTTCTTGACCAAGGTGCCAGGCTAGCCACCCGTCTCGGATGTTGTGCTTGAAAGCCGCTAAGGCCTCCGCATCCGGACAGTCGACGATTTGATTTTTCTTTGTAAGGAACCGAGTCCAGAATTGCCTGACCGACTCTTCTGGCTGCTGAATTATGTGGCTCAAGTCATCGGCGTCTGGTGGTCGCACATAAGTGCCCGGAAAGTTGTCGAGGAATGCGGCTTCCAGATCTTCCCAACAGCTAATGGAGTCCGCTGGCAAGTTGTTAAGCCAATGCCGCGCTAGTCCTTCGAGCTTTAGTGGGAGGTATTTGATGGCGTGTAAGTCATCACCGCGGGCCATGTGGATGTGGAGGAGGAAGTCCTCAATCCATACTGCGGGATCTGTTGTGCCGTCATATGATTCAATGTTTACAGGTTTGAAACCTTCTGGGAATTGATGTTCGATTACTTCGTCTGTGAAGCATAAGGGGTGTGCGGCGCCTCTGTATTGGGCTATATCTCGACGCAGCTCGAATGGGTCTTGCCCGCTGTGTTCGGCCCGGCCGGATTTGCTTTTACTATATCCAGCGTGACGTATGTTGTCTCGCAGAGTGGTGCGCCCTCATGATCCGTAGATCGATCTTGAATGCTTTGCCTTGTCCTCCAATATGTCTTGGAGGGGCGCTCGAGTTTATATTCCTCGGCCGTGAGGACTTCAGTCCATTTGTCAGCTAGCAGATCTTGATCAGCTTGAAGCTGCTGCTGCTTTTTCTTCAGGCTATTTGCCGTGGCCATAAGCCGGCGCTTGAAGCGCTCTTGTTCGACAGGATCCTCTGGAACGGTGAATTCATCTTCGCTGAGGCTTGCCTCGTCTTCGGAGGGGGGATGTAATTGTCATCCTCCTCCTCTCCATCTGCCGCTCTCTCAGGAGAGCTGGCTCCTTCGTCCTCCTGCTCTAAATCTTGTTGGAGGGGATTGTTGTTGTCTTCGGCAATATCCAGAGTATTATTATCTCCTGTGCCGGTATCACCACTTTTGCTTTGGCGGGACTTAGAGCGGCGCCGCTGACGTCGGCGCTTGGGTTGCTTTTTGGAGGGGTCATCCTCCGCTATCTCGTCGCCATTGCCTTCGTTGGGTGTATCCACCATGTATATCTCATGTGACGAGGTGGCTTTTGAGTGCCCTATAGGTGCTGATTCATGTTCGTCTCCTACATCGTCGTCCATACCATCGATGTCTTTGGAGTCGAAGTCGAGCATGTCAGTTAAATCATCGACAGTGGCTACGAAGTGGGTGGTGGGTGGGCGTCGAATTTCTTCATCGTCCGCATCCCAATCCTGTTGGCCATAATCCGGCCAGGGCTCTCCTGACAAAGAGAGAGACTTTAGTGAATTCAGAATGTCGCTGAAGGACGAGTGCTGAAAGATATCCGCGGCGGTGAATTCCATGATCGACGCCTAATCGGATTTGATTGGCAGTGGCGCGGGCGGTTCGGAGTCAGAAAAAGAGTCCGGCACCTTGGAGTCACGGGCTACGCAGAGGATTATGCTGGTGTTCGGCTTGATCGCCGTTGAGACTGCAGCCCCTGAGGCGATGTCTAACCACCCGTCCTCGATTGGCGCAATTGGCTCCGAACTAAGGGTCGGAGCTGATGCGGGCGCGGCCTCTGGGGTACTGTTCGGTGGCAGAGCTAGGTCATACCCATCGAGATAGTGCGGCGCGCTCGGCTGTGGCTTGAATCCGTCGAAGATCAAGTCTCCGCGGACGTCGGCCGTGTAGTTCAAACTTCCAAATCTGACCTGATGGCCAGGGGCGTAGCTTTCAATCTGCTCCAGATGGCCAAGCGAATTAGCCCGCAGTGCAAAGCCGCTGAATATGAAGATCTGTCCGGGGAGAAAAGTCTCACCCTGGACCGCATTGCTATCGGTGATAGTAGGATCCATCAAGCCTAACGGCGACGACATAGAGGAACTCTCACTAAAAGCACCAATGTCGGTGTCAAAACCGGCGGATCTCGGGTAGGGGGTCCCGAACTGTATGTCTAGGCCGGATGGTAACAGGAGGCAGGGGACACGATGTTTTACCCAGGTTCGGGCCCTCTTGATGGAGGTAAAACCCTACGTCATGCTTGATTAATATTGATGATATGGGTAGTACAAGAGTAGATCTACCACGAGATCAGAGAGGCTAAACCCTAGAAGCTAGCCTATGGTATGATTGTATGTTATGGTTGTTGATGTCCTACGGACTAAAACCCTTCGGTTTATATAAACACCGGAGAGGGTTAGGGTTACACAAGGTCGGTTACAAAGGAGGAGATATCCATATACGTATTGCCTAGCTTGCCTTCCACGCCAAGTAGAGTCCCATCTAGACACGAGACGAAGTCTTCAATCTTGTTGCTTCATAGTCTAACAGTCCGGCCAATGGAGATAGTCCGGCTTTCCGGAGACCCCCTAATCCAGGACTCCCTCAACTATCGCTACTGCTTAGTGATAAAGTAAAGCAATTACATGGTGATTGCATTTCATACAATAAAGCGACAACCATATGGCTCTTGCCTATTGCCGATAACTGTGTTACAAAACATGATCATCTCATACAATAAAATTTAGCATCATGTCTTGACCATATGATATCACAACATGCCCTGCAAAAACAAGTTAGACGTCCTCTACTTTGTTGTTGCAAGTTTTATGTGGCTGCTACGGGCTGAGCAAGAAACGTTCTTACCTACGCATCAAAACCACAACACGGTATAGTGATTGCTTTTTGATCTTCAGAAAGAACCCTGTTCATTGAATCCGATTCAACTAAAGCTGGAGAAACAAACGCCCACTAGCCACCTGTGTGCGAAGCACGTCGGTATAACCAGTCTCGCGTAAGCGTACGCATAGTGTCGGTCTGGGCCGCTTCATCCAACAATGCCGCTGAATCAAGAATCAACTAGTGACGGAAAGCAATATGTATATACCCACGCCCACAACTCCTTTGTGTTCTACTCGTGCATATAACATCTACACATAAGGCTAAAGATCAATGATCAACTTGTGTATCCATGGGGTGCCCCCCTCCCGTATATAAAGGAGTGGAGGAGTGGGGAGGGGGCCGGCCTCTCTAGGCATACCCCAAGGGAGTCCTACTCCCACCGGGAGTAGGATTCTCCCTTCCCTTTGTTGGTTCTAGGAGAGAAGGAAGGAGG
>NC_041392.1:310405435-310428914 GCF_002162155.2 Triticum dicoccoides | reverse complement strand
GGGGGGGGCGCCCCCTCCTTTGCTTCTCCTCCCTCTCTTCCACTAAGGCCCAATAAGGCCCATATACCTCCCGGGGGGTTCCGGTAACCTCCCGGTGCTCCGGTATACTCCCGATTTCACCCAGAACCATTCTGATGTCCAAACATAGGCTTCCAATATATTGATCTTTACGTCTCGACCATTTCGAGACTCCTCGTCATGTCCGTGATCAAATCCGGGACTCCGAACTACCTTCGGTACATCAAAACACATAAACTCATAATAGCAATCGTTACCGAATGTTAAGCGTGCGGACCCTACGGGTTCGAGAACTATGTAGACATGATCGAGACATGTCTCTGGTAAATAACCAATAGAGGAACCTGGATGCTCATATTGGTTCCTACATATTCTACGAAGATCTTTCTTGGACAAACTGCATAATGATATACTTTGTTCCCTTTGCCATCGGTATGTTACTTGTGCGAGATTCGATCATCGGTATCTCAATACCTAGTTCAATCTCGTTAACGGAAAGTCTCTTTACTTGTTCTGTAATGCTACATCCCATAACTAACTCATTAGCTACATAGATTGCAAGGCTTATAGTGATGTACATTACCGAGAGGGCCCAGAGATACCTCTCCGACAATCAGAGTGAGAAATCCTAATCTTGATCCATGCCAACTCAACAAACACCATCGGAGACACCTATATAGCACCTTTATAATCACCTAGTTACGTTGTGACGTTTGGTAGCACACAAAGTGTTCCTCCAGTATTCAGGAATTGCATTATCTCATAGTAAAAGGAACATGTATAGTTATGGAGAAAGCAATAGCAACAAACTGAACGATCATCGTGCTAAGATAATGGATGGGTCAAGTCAATCACATCTTTTTCTAATGATGCGACCCCGTTAATCAAATGACAACTCATGTCTATGGTGAGGAAACATAACCATCATTGATTCAACGAGCTAGTCAAGTAGAGGCAAACTAGTGACACTCTGTTTGTCTATGTATTCACACATGTACTAAGCTTCCGGTTAATACAATTCTAGCATGAAGAATAAATATTTATCATGATATAAGGAAATATAAATAACAACTTTATTATTGCCTCTAGGGCATATTTCCTTCAGTCTGTACATAGACGACTGTGCTTAAAAATCGAACCATAATATCTGAATATGTATAAATAAATAGCCATAAATTCCTAATCCTACTTCACGGCATGTAATCAGTGATTTGATGCCAAATTTGTTTTACTATATGTATAGGTCCTGTCTGACGATGTGGACAATGAGGATGAAGATGCCCAGAGGAGTTACAAGAGGCAAATCCTGAGGGGCTTTATGCAGGAATGCATAACAGACATATTAGGACCTGGAACAACGGCTATGGATGCCCATTTTGCAACCACAAGATTCACGAAGCGTATCTAAGTGTTCTTGCGCATGCAAGAGGATGGGCCGTTGGCTCCTTCAAGCAGAAGTATTCTCACAGGGTGGCGCACGACGCGTACGCCGAATACCTGGAGAAGCTTCAGGATCGTGTCGGCCGCATGTGAGATGAGATGTGGGATGGATCGAACTATGTACGCTTGAGTATGCTTAATGATGGTTGAACTATGTACTTATGCTTGAACTATGCTTATGTACGTGTACGCTTATTATCTATGTCTGAGTATGTTAAATATTTCGCCAAATTTTTGTAAAAATTACAACGGGGGACCAATAAACCAGGACGGAGGTAGTACGTCAATCACACACGGTTCCCAAAATTGGAACCGTGTGCAATGACTATCATTTTGCCTGCTACATCAATCACACACGGTTTGCTCTAGCAAACCGTCGCCCCCAAAATTCTTTGTGGGATAGAAAACCCTCACCACCCAATTCAAAAAAGAAAAAAGAAAACCTCACCGTCCCCACGTCATAAAAACCCTCACCCCGCCCACCACCCACCTCGGCCCCTCCGGTACGTTCCCCATTCACACCTGCACAAGCTCCTGCGCGTCTATGCCATGGCACCGCCTATCGCGGTGGTAAACACTTTGCTCGATGCCTGCCACCGCCAGGCTGCCGGCAAAGTCCACCACATTTCGCCACTTCCTCTTGCTGCCGCCTATCGCCATCGACTTTCTCGACGCTGCTCGCGGTCAACCCAGCTCCGCTCGGTTGGGGAATCTACTGTACCGAGGGTTCTTTCGGACGACAAGGTAACTAATTTAACAAGATATTATCTCATCTCTTATCCCAGTTCATCTGCCTCCTTTAATCACCTGGCAGAAATCACCGTGAATTCATTTTTATTTGAGCTAATTTGAGGGTTTTCTTTCATTCATAGAATGTACAGTGCGTCAGTACTTCAGGACTTGGCGACCGCCGCCAGAGATTCCATCTCATCGTACCAGATAACTTGAGGAGGCGCACCGTATGTTCAATCTCACCGTAAATCGGTTGGCATGGCCTATTTTCCTGAACATATTCTAAATATTGCTACATTTGGATAAAAGGTGCCACATGCACCATATACGTCAAAGGGGATTTCCCCCCTCTTATTTCTATATTAGGCAAATTAATGATGTATTTTTCTTTCGATTACTCTCATATTTCCATGACATCATGTTTACCCTATCTGTTTAATTATAGACTTTTGTCCTTTGATTTCAGCTGCTGTACAGTTCTTTCAATTTGGGCCCATATTTGCATGTTACCATATTTTCTTTAACAACCCTACCATTTTTTGCAGGACATCCCTCGCTATGCAATAGATTATGTAGTGCACAATTTTTCCCTTTACATACATCAAGGCTCCACGAATGTCATACTGCGCACAAACCATGGATTTACAATCGTTGCTACTGTAAGACTTGATGAACGTGGTGACTCCTATTGTGGCACTGGCTTTTGAATGAAATTGCAAAGTTTTATCTACTAAAAGCTGGCACTAAAATTGCACTGCACATAGAAGGGCCTGGTCATGAGATATATGCTAACTTCCCCGACAAAATCATCCGTCCAGACTTTGTTCGAAGTAAGTTTTCTTTTCAACTATCTGCATGTTGACTTACCTAGTAATGTCAAATGAATTGTGTAGTATTTAAGCAACCAATTGCTATTCCCTTATCTTACTATATTCCTACCTAATAACTTCTAGTTGCCAATACACTTTTCTATTGCCCTATTTTAACTAAATATTCCCTGTACTCCCATTTCTATCAGAAAGCGCCGCTGACAAGGAGACTCCAGAGGTGGAGAACGGGGCTGCCAACAAGCAGAGGTGGGGTGAGCTAGAACCGCAAGCGACTCTAGCAGGCCTAGACTTAATCAGCAGCCTCCCCGATGATATGTTGAGAGTCATCATCTCCCTCCTCCCAATCAAATATGGGGCGCGGACAACCCTCCTTTCCCGGCGGTGGCGCCCCCTATGGAACTCTAGCCCTCTCGACCTCATCGACACCCATGAGCTCTGCCATGGCTATCGCAAAATCTTGGATGTGTTCTCCAAGATCCTCGGCGGTCACCTTGGCCCAAGCAAAGGCCTTAGAATGGGCATGTTCAGTTCCAATGGCAAGGACCGAGCCAAGCTTGATGACTGGTTCCGATCCCCCACCCTAGATCATCTCGAGGAGCTCACTTTTGATGATAGGCATATGCGGTCGCTGCCAACATCCGCACTCTGCCTCGCACCCACGCTGCGCATCGCCAAGTTCAGGAACTGCCATTTCCCGCCCCTTAATGACGCACCCACTCTTATTCTACCACGACTGAAGCACCTCGAGCTCGTCGTCGTCTGCCTCTCAAAGGATGACATGGAGCGCCTGCTCCGTGGCTGTACTACACTCTAGTACCTTCGTCTTCAGGTGATCAATGGGTTGAGTACCTTCCACATCACCTCCATGAATCTCCGGACTATTTATGTGTGTTGCTGGTGCGGCAGGAAGTCATCACAAAAGGTGGACCACGGTATGGTCATCCAGGACACACCTGCACTTGAGAGATTACTTGTAGTTGATCAAGAAGGTCCAACAAGAATCAATGTCATTTCTACGCCGAAATTGATAGTGGTGGGCTACTCGTTTGACAAATACTCAGAACTTCTTATTGGATCCACACCCGTTCAGGTACAACAGCCGCCTTCAACCTCTCCTTGTACAAATTAACATTATTTCTAATTTTGAAGATGTTTGTTCGTTTGTCATTCAGAAAATGATTCCGACAAGCTTGACCCCGAAACTGCGCATAGTGAAGGTCTTGGCACTAGAATCTGTCGGGCCCGACCTGGAGCAAGTTGTCAGTTTCCTGAGATGCTTTCCGTGCCTAGAGAAGCCATATATCGAGGTGATGTTCCTTTCCTATTAAATGTTAACCATAAGGGAGTTCAATTTGTGACACCTTTTTCCAACTTTACAATGACAATGTACTATGATTTCTAAAGGTTCTTTTGGAGGATTTCAGTACATACATGCCCCCCATATCGGTTACTTGATCCATATGGTTACAATCAATAAGCATTTCTCCTTTGGATTCATCTGTACTAATTTTCTTAGGGAACTTTTCATCCACTCCAACCTCTTGTGAAGAAGGCTACATTTTTATAGAATGTAATCAAATGCCCATGTTAATCATGTCAGATCGAAGATGGCATGTTAGTGCATTTTACAAATCCTGCAAACCAAATAGCTAGGCCTGTAGTAATGTTCAAAACTGCATGTAGGCACTAACACGTTTTCTTCTTTTGTAGATAAGATTAGGCCCAGTGGTGGATAATGTGATACAATATAACAATCACGTCGAATGCCTAGATCTACATCTCTCAGAAATTACTTTGAACTCCTACCGAGGGTCCTTACCGGAGATTATATTTGCCAGGTTCTTTGTTCTCAGAGCAAGGGTGCTGAAGGAAATGAGGTTTGCCCTACATTTATTTCGCAAAAATGAATGTTCTGTTGATCAGCGCCGGCGCCTGCGGCAGAATGGAGTAGGCTCCAAAAATGCTGAATTTCATTTTGGAACTTCAGATGACAGAGGAATCAGAAGTCATCGGGTCAACCCCATACATGACTTCTCAGTGGCTGACCCCTTTGCAAAAATTGTGAGGTTTCGAAGCCAGACTTAGAAGCTGTGATATTAGTTTGAACCTCTCTGATATCCATGTTCAGCGCATCAGCGCGAGTGTTTGCAGCTGATGAGCTGAATTTTCATTTCTAATATCAGTTTGAACCTTGCAATCTTCGAATTTGAGCCATATAACTCTGGAATTTGAACCTTGTAACATTTCGAGGTTTTGTGGTACAATCGTTGAAATTGCATCGTATGAGACTCGCATATTGCTAGCACTATTTTGACCTTAATATGCAATGGTCTTAGATTTTATTAACCATTCTTGAATTAGTTTACCTTGTCGATCTCACAACACATAATCTGTATAGCTAACTCGACTGCAATCTTCGACATTATTGCATACAGTTGGTTTCTTCCACCGTGTGCACTGTAGAGCGCATAATTAATTATCGCACTCGAGTTTCCATCATCACCCTTCTCTGTAATTTTGACCTCATCACCCAAGGGTAAACTTATGACTGAAGTCATTCCACACACTTTGTTTTTATAAAGCTTTTTGCCAATAAACGCCCACGATTTGTCCGTCTTCTAGCCGACGCGTGGCCAAACTAGCCGGGCGGGAAGCTTGCACGGTAAACAGGGCGGTAGTGCGGGAACAGGCTCTTCGAGCCCATGCCTGGGGTGCGGTGTTGTCAAGCGTGCCTGGATTCTGGAATCCTCCGCTATGAACGTCGTGACAAGACATGACGATTACAGGCTGGTCAGCCCCCATTTATTACAGCGGCCATTTAACCTACCCTTGTGTCTCTTCAACCTTTCGATCGCTCCCCACCATTGCAAGAAGCACACCCACCACGAGAAATTCTTAGAGTGTATCCTACGCGACTCCAATGGCGCTCCGAGTGGCTGCCGACGATGAGCAGCAGTTCACCATGTGTGCCATGGTGGACACCCACAAAAGGTTCATGGACCTCTCGGTGGTGTACACCAACGACCCGGTCTGGGCGGAGCACTCCATCCACATCATGGAGTTGTTGCTTGCCGAGGATAAGTACAAGGTGGTCGGGTCCGACCTCGAGTACACACGCGCTCGTGCCGGGTCTCGCCCCAAGGTAGCTGTCGCCCAGATGTGCGTGCGCCACCACGTCCTCGTCTACCACTACTTCCTGGCCACAAGGCCTTGCGAGCGTTTCGCGAGGTTTGTCAACAACCCCCACTACATGTTCGCTACGGTGGACATCACCAACGATGTAAAGGCGCTTGAGAATTCGGGCATCGCCTGCCAGAATCTTGTCGCCATCCAGGGCCAATACAAGATCAGGGGCAGCAAGGAGCATGAGAAGGACTCATTGGTTCACCTCGCCGAGGCCATCATCGACCCCTACTATAGAGACATGAAGGATTCATGCAACAAGGACAAGCATGCCTGACACTCGGCCTGGATGGAGAAACTCAACAAAGCTCACGTCGTGTATGCAGCCAAGGAGGTGTACACGAGCTACGACATGTACCGGCGGATCGTTGACATGAGCAAGTCCCTCCTTCCCCTAAACGGCCAGGGATCCAGCTGGAAGCAGAGCAATGGCAAGCGTCGTCGTAACAATAAGTAGACGATTAGATCCTCATTTCTCCTACTTTAGTATGCATGTAATTGCTTACTTTAGTGTGTGCAAATGTTATGTGTGTAGTCACTTGTGTAATTGTATGCTTAATTTGGTTATGCAATGCTATCTTTTTAAGTATATATGTTGATGCTCTGTAGACAGAGCGTAGATGGTGTGCGGACAAAGAAAATCACGTCGCACACGGACTAAACAATGGAACCCGTCGGTGGTGTTTTCATCAATCACTCACAATTGTATACCAGCAATCGTTTGCTCACAACACACACATCTTATTAGTAGCAACGATCTGTGTTCTTATCGGTCTTCAGACACATTTCTGATTACAGACCTGTTTGCCGTGTATCACACACATCTTGTTAAGTTAAGCCGTTTCTATTCTCATGTCTCAACGCAAACAGTTCATCTGAGTGAACCGCATGCCGTATATCGCACACACATTGGATCTGGCTAACCGTTTCTTTTGTGTGGCCTAATCACAAGCAGTTCATCCGAGTGAACCGTATGTTGTGTATCGCACACGCCTCCATCTGGCTGCCCGTTTCTTTTGTTCCTCCTCATCGCAACCAATTCATTGAACTGAACTGTATGCCCTTCATCGCACACGCAACTAAAACCTAAACCGTGTTTGATGCATCTGTCATCGCAAATGTTTTACACATTTCTCACGGTTTTCATACAACACCGTTTGCGATAATGGCATCGCACACAGTTTCTCAAAGGGTCTCTGATCATAGTGTCGCGTTAGCAGCATCCTGCAATAGTGGTTGTAATAGGTTGGATAAATAGATCACAAATAAAATAAAGTGCATCAAAGTATTTTTGTATTTTTGGTTTAATAGATCTGAAAATAAAAGCAAGGAAAAAGTAGATTGCAAAGGCAAATATATGAGAAATAAGACCCGAGGGCCGTAGGTTTCACTAATGGCTTCTCTTGAGAAAAATAGCAAATGGTGGGTAAACAAATTACTGTTGGGCAATTGATATAACTTCAAATAATTATGACAATATCCAGGCAATGATCATTACATAGGAAACATGTCCAAGATAAGTAGACTGACTCCTGCCTGCATCTACTACTATTACTCCACACATCGACCGCTATCCAGCATGCATCTAGTGTAATAAGTTCATGGAAAAATGGACTAATGCAATAAGAACGATGACATGATGTATACAAGATCTGTTTAGCTATATGGCGGTAGATATAGATCTCGTCTTTTTACCCTTAGTAGCAACGATACATAAGTGTCGGTTCCCCTTTTGTCACTGGGATCAAGCACCGTAAGATCGAACCAACTACCGGGCACCTCTTCCCATTGCAAGATAAATAGATCGAGTTGGCCAGACAAAACCCAAATATCAGATAAGAAATATGAGGCTATAAGAGATCATGCATAAAAGAGATCAAAGAAACTCAAATACTTTCATGGATATAAAAACATAGATCTGATCATAAACTCAAAGTTTATCGATCCCAACAAACACACTGCAAAAGAGTTACATCATATGGATCTCCAAGAGACAATTGTATTGAGGATCAAGAGAGAGAGAGAGAGAGAGAGAGAGAGAGAGAGAGAGAGAGAGAGAGAGAGAGAGAGAGAGATGAAGCCATCTAGCCACTAACTATGGACCCGAAGGTCTACAAAGAACTACTCACGCATCATCGGAGAGGCACCAATGGAAGTGGTGAACCCCTCCGTCATGGTGTTTAGATTGGATTTGGTGATTCTAGATTCTGCGGCAGCTGGATGAATATTTCGTTGACTGTCCTAGGGTTTTGGGAATATTTGGGTATTTATAGAGCAAAGAGGCGGCCCGGGGGGCACCCGAGGTGGGCACAACCCACCGGGGCACGCCAAGGACTCCTGGCGCGCCCTGGTGGGTTGTGCCCCCCTCGGGGCACCCCCCAGGTGCAACCAGGGCACATCTGCATCCTTTTGGCCCATAAAAAATTATCGTAAAGTTTCTTTCCATTTGGACTCCGTTTGATATTGATTTCCTGCGATGTAAAAACATGGAAACAACAGGAACTCGCACTGGGCACTATGCCAATAGGTTAGTACCAAAAAATGATATAAAATGACTATAAAATGATTATAAAACATCCAAGATTGATAATAAAACAGGGTGGAACAATCAAAAATTATAGATACATTGGAGACGTATCATGCCTGTCGAGTATTTTGTCCAAATTGGATGGGTTGTGTCTGTTTCCTTTGAATGGCTTCTCCCGCTGACCGGATTTAGGGCCGCTGAATCCGGCATTGACTGCCATATCTTCGGTTTCTTCATTGTTGTTTCGATAATTTTGTTTGTTACGTCGTGTCCGTCCGTTGCCGTCTCGGGCTTCGGAGGTGCCGGGGTCGCTGGTACTGTTGCTTCTACGAGCCAAGCAGCTGTCTTCTCCCGCGCAGAAGCGGGTCATGAGTGTGGTAAGAGCTACCATAGACTTCAGCTTTTCTTGGCCGAGGTGTTGGGAAAGCCATTCGTCGCAGACGCTATGTTTAAAGGCTGCTAGGGCTTCGGTGTTCGGACAGTCGACGATTTGGTTCTTTTTAATTAAGAACCGAGTCCAGAGTTTGCGGGCTGACTCTCTTGGTTGCTGGACTATGTGACTAAGGTCATTGGCATCTGGTGGCCGGACATAAGTACCTTGGAAGTTGTCTCGAAATGCATCCTCCAAATCTTCCCAGCTGCCAATAGAGTTCTCTGGGAGGCTGTTTAGCTAGTGGCGTGCTGGTCCATTTAACTTGAGGGGGAAGTATTTAATGGCATGGAGATCTTCGCCGCGAGCCAGGTGAATACGGAGAAGAAAATCTTCAATCCATACTGCGGGATCTATCGTTCTATTGTATGCTTCAATGTTTATGGGTTTAAGCCCTTCTGGAAACTGGTGTTGCATTACCTCATCGGTAAAGCATAAGGGGTGTGTGGCGCCTCTGTATCGGGCAACGTCACGGCAGATTTCGGATGACATCCATGTTTGGTTTTCAGCCCGAGTGAGGTTATGCTTATTGCGCCAAGCTTGATGGTCGTCATCTCGCGTTGGAGCACGCCCCCTTGATCCATAGATTGATCTAGTCTGACCGGCTCTATTGTCCAGGTCCTGACGTAGGTCATAGGTGTAGCCCGGAGCCGCTACCTCTTTGCCTCAACAGCGAGGTGGTGCGGGTTGGTGTTCAACGTAAGCAGCCGATTTGTCTCGTCCACATGGTGGTCGATCTGGTTCGTCAGCATGATTATATCTTGACGGTACTGGCTCAAGGGCCTTGTCATTGAATTGTGGCAGTAGCCGACGCTTCGGATAACTCTTTGTTGGGCGCTCGAGGCCGTATTCCTCGGCAGCTAGGACCTGGGTCCACCTGTCGTTGACTGTATCCTATTCGTCTTGAAGCTATTGTTCTATTCTTTTTAGGCTCCTTGCAGTTGCGATTAGTTGTTTCTTAAATCGTTCTTGCTCGAGGGGTTCCTCTGGCACGATGAAGCCTTCGTTGTCCAGGCTGACATCCTCCTCGGAGACCGGTAGATAGTTACTATCCTCCGGATCCTCACTCCCGATAGGCTCGTCGAGTTAACTTGTCCCTCCTCCCATTCATCATGCTCGGACGCAAGCTCAGCGGGGTCTTCGGGATCTTCGGCATCACCCGGAGTGTTTTTGTCTTCGATATTGCTTTGCTTTTCGTGACGCGATTTTGAGCGGCACCGCTGACGTTGATGTTTTGACGGTGCCTCAACGGGCTTGTCCTCAATCAGGTCCTGCCTGCCGTCGTCGTCGTCCTTTTTGGGTGTGTCTACCATATACACATCGTATGTGGAGGTGGTCGTCCAATGCCCGGTGATCGGCGTATTCTGGCCTGGTTCGTCTCCGGCATTGTCGTACATACCGTCGATGTCTTCGGAGGTGTAATCTAGCATGTTGGTCAAGTCTTCGATAGTGGCTATTAAGTGGGTGGTGGGTGGGACGTAAAATTCCCCGCTCTCAGCCCCTAGTCCAGTCTGGGCGTGGTTTGAAGGCGATACTTCCGTAATGGCGATAGATTGCATTAAGTCCACGTCCTCGTTTAGGAGTGAAGGTCGGACGGGGAACTGGGGGCCTACGGAGTTGGGCCTGGTAGATTCTACCTGGCTGTGCTCGCTGGATGCGGACCTTGAGAGTTCAGAGTTGGTGTACAAAGGTGAATTCGGCTCTCTGATGATAGGGAGAGTCCTGTTTGATTCCAGGTTTGCTGAAAACATAATCGCCTCTGGGTCTTCGGGAGAGAGCTCCATAGTAGGAGAGAGTCTGGTGGGTTCCAATCTCCCATCTTCGGATGAGGTGGTCTGCTCTGGATCTAAGGCTAGGGCAGGGATGATAGTTGGTCCTTGAGCGATGCCTGATGATGGATCCGACGGGTTTCCTTCTTGAAGACGAGGAACAGCGGTCGAGGCCGTGAACCCTTCGAAGATCAAGTCTCCTCGGATATTGGTGATGTAATTCAGGTTTCCGAACCTGATCCGATGACCAGGGGCGTACCTATCGATCTGTTCGAGGTGACCAGTCGAATTGGCCCGCAAAGTGAAGCCGCCAAACACAAAAAGCTGACCTAGGAGAAAAGTTTCCCCGGAAACAACATCGTTGTTGATGATCGAACGAGCCATCAAACCTTCTGCCGATGACACAGTCAAACTCTCAATGAAAGCACTAATGTCGGTGTCAAAACCGACCGATCTCGGGTAGGGGGTCCTGAACTGTGTGTCTAAGGATCAAAGGTAACAAGGGACACGGGGAACACGATGTTTACCCAGGTTCGTGCCCTCTTAATGGAGGTAAAACCCTACGTCCTTCTTGATTGTCTTTGATGAGTATAAGGGTTACAAGAGTCGATCTACCTCGAGATCGTAATGGCTAAAACCCTAGATGTCTAGCCTATATGAATTTGGATAGACTCTATGGACTAAACCCTCCGGTTTATATACACACCAGAGGGGCCTAGGGTTGTACAGAGTCGGTTCGCAGAAGAAGGAATTTACATATCTGGATGCCAATCTTGCCACCCACACATAGGTGAGTCCTATCCGGACATGGGGAAATGTCTTCTACCTTGTATCTTCACGGCCCATCAGTCCGGACCATATTACATAGCCCGGACACCCGAGGACCCCCTAATCCAGGACTCCCTCAGTAGTCAACTCCTTGAACTTGTCAAAAACCTTACGCAACAAGTTGAGCTTTGTAGATAGTAACATTACCGTCAGTGTCAGCCTTCTTCTTGAAGATCCATTGATTCTGTATGGCCTGTCGATCATCGGGCAAGTCAACCAAAGTCCACACTTTGTTCTCATGCATGGATCCTATCTCAGATTTCATGGCCTCAAGCCATTTATCGGAATCTGGGCTCATCATCGCTTCCTCATAGTTCATAGGTTCATCATGGTCTAGTAACATGACTTCCAGAACAGGGTTACCGTACCACTCTGGTGCGGAACGTACTTTGGTTGACCTATGAGGTTCGGTAGTAACTTGATCTGAAATTTCATGATCATCATCATTAACTTCCTCACTAATTGGTGTAGGCATCACTGGAAGTGATTTCTATGACGAACTACTTTCCAATTCGGGAGAAGGTACAATTACCACATCAAGTTCTACGTTCGTCCCACTCACTTCTTTCGAGAGAAACTCCTTCTCTAGAAACTATCCATTCTTAGCAACGAATATCTTGCCTTCGGATCTGTGATAGAAGGTGTACCCAAAAGTTTCCTTTGGGTATCCTATGAAGACGCATTTCTTCGATTTGGGTTCAAGCTTATCAGGTTGAAGCTTTTTCACATAAGCATCGCAGCCCCAAACTTTAAGAAATGCCAGCTTAGGTTTCTTGCCAAACTACAATTCATATGGTGTCATCTCAACAAATTTAGATGGTGCCCTATTTAACGTGAATGCAGCCGTCTCTAAAGCATAACCCCAAAACAATAGTGGTAAATTGGTAAGAGATATCATAGACCGCACCATATCTAATAAAGTACGGTTATGACGTTCGGACACACCATTACGCCATGGTGTTCCGGTTGGCGTGAGTTGTGAAACTATTCCACATTGTTTCAAATGAAGACCAAACTCATAACTCAAATATTCGCCTCCATGATCAGATCGTAGAAACTTTATTTTCCTGTTACGATGATTTTCCACTTCACTCTAAAATTCTTTGAACTTTCCAAATGTTTTAGACTTATGTTTCATTAAGTAGATATACCCATATCTGCTCAAATCATTGAGAAAATAATGATACCCGCCGCGAGCCTCAACACTCATCGGACCGCATACAATAGTATGTATTATTTCCAATAAGTCAATGGCTTGCTCCATTGTTCGGATAATGGAGTCTTAGTCATCTTTCCCATGAGGCATGGTTCGCAAGCATCATGTGATTCATAATAAAGTGATTCCAAAAGCCCATCAGCATGGAGTTTCTTGATGCGCTTTACAACAATATGACCTAAATGGCAGTGCCACAAATAAGTTGCACTATCATTATTGTAACATCCCAAATATTCAATTTGGAATGTTATACATAGGACATCATATTGGATATCATATTTTATAGCATTTTTGTCGTGGAATTGTCACGGCAGATGTCCTTAGTGTGAGGACTTAGTTGCGAGGCCAACGCATCTATGTGGTAGCTTGAGAGGGGTTGGGTGGAGTCGAGAGACGCAACATAAGACAAGGATTTAGACAGCTTCGGGCCCCGGGAAACATCATCCGGTAATAGCCCTACATGCTGTTTGTGGCTATGTCTCATTATGATCATGAAGGAGTCGCGAGCCGGAGAAGAAGGCCACAGGGAAGGCTAAGGGGGTCCGGAGTGGCCCCCGCCGTAGGGGCGCTTCGGATGCGACGTCCGAAGATAAGAACCGTTCCTTCGCTGCCAAAGACGACGACGATGAAGAGGAGGCGGAGAACAACCCTCCCCCCGATGAGGGGAGGAAGAAGAGGGCGGCTTCGGCGAACCTGGAGGCGGAGATGTCCAAGAAAGGGAAGAGCTCCCTTACGGATAACACCACGTGGGACGTCGGAAGTAGTCCGGAGAGACGTCCCCGCACTAAGCCTCAGGCCACACCATAAGTGCTAAAACCCATATCCTCCCATAAACCAAGTCTCTCCTCTTTGTTGTATTGATCTAATTAGTTATTCTATTGAAGTCCAGCCAACGATAGTTCCCAGCGATCCACATCATGAGGTTCACTGGACTCAAAGGAGATGGCCAACGATTCACCATCGGCCGCTCACTCCCCCAAGGTCAAGGATGATGCAGAGGTGTTGTCCCGAAGGACTGTTCCAGGCGGGGGAGAGGCTCGGGACACTAGTAGAAAAAGGGCCTTTTGTCCCGGTTCTATAGGGCCTTTAGTCCTGGTTCTGGAACCGGGACTAAAGGGTCGTTACTAAAGGTCCCCCCTTTAGTCCCGGTTCTTATACGAACCGGGACTAAAGGCCCTCCACATGGCTGCTGCCTGGAGGTCCACCTTTAGTCCCGGTTGGTAACACCAACCGGTACTAAAGGATTTTTTTTGAATTTTTTTTGAAATTTTTTTCCCGATTTTCCAGTTTCTGAATTATCTTAACCTCTAATCTCTAATTACCCCTCATCACTACTCAATTTAATCTATAATCACCCCTCATCATTCCAAATCATCTAACTTCCCGAACGGTCAGCCATCCTCCCACTCCCCCAGCCTCAGCACGCCTAACTTCCGGGTTCTATTCTCCCTCGTTTCCAAGTCTGCACTTGTTGTTTTCCTGACAATAGTAAGATGTCAATCCTATTTACCCTCAGGAATTTAGCTTGAGCATGAAGTCACACATTTCACTTTTTGAGTTTGAAACTATTGTTCTAAAAAACAATAATTATTTAGTAACACTAATATTTCTTGAATAAGTAATTTGACCATTTTTTACCACAATTTGACCAGATTTGACCAAAATTCAAAAAAAACTGAAATAATTATTTAGTAACACTAATATTCTTGAATAATTATTTAGTAACACTAATACTTCTTGAATAAGTAGTTTGACCATAGTTTGACCAGATTTAACAAAAATTAAAAAAACAGAAATTTGAGCATAACTTTTTTTCCTTTTGGAATTTGAGGATTCTAAAAATTTGCAAACAGGCCATAGGCCGTCAAAATCTGATGCGGATTTTTGTTCTGAACATTTTGATATATTATACGTTTTTTCTGACATCGTATGCAAAAGTTATAGCTATTTTACATTTTCCCTACATTTTTTTGCAAAACATATCCAAATTTAAGTTTTTAAATTTTCCTAACTAGTAGATGTGGTAACATAACTACATCTCGAAGGATTTTAACTTTTGAAGTTTTTATCATTTTCTTCTGCTTTTTACAAATCTGAAAAGGCGATACACAGGGGGGTAGGATTTGAAAATTGCACCATTAGTACCGGTTCGTGGCACGAACCGGTACTAAAGGTCTCAACCCCATTAGTCCCGGTTCGTGGCACGAACTGGTACTAAAGGTCTCAACCCCATTAGTACCGGTTCGTGGCACAAACCGGTACTAAAGGTCTCAACCCCACTAGTACCGGTTCGTGGCACGAACCGGTACTAAAGGTTTAGACTTTAGTACCGGTTTGTGCCATGAACCGGTACTAATGGGGTTGAGACCTTTAGTACCAGTTCATGCCACGAACCGGGACTAAAGTTCCATTTGAACCGGGAGTAATGCATGTACGGTGCCCTCGCCGCTCGAACCGGGACTAATGCTCACATTATTCCCGGTTCGTAATGCAACCGGTATTAATGCTCTTTGCTGGCCAAACCAAAGCCCCTTTTTCTACTAGTGGGAGGCGCCAGAAAGCGAAACCCCCGTCGCCGTACACCAGGGGAGTCAATCCTCATGGAGTCTGGCGGGGAGGGCCGTATTCAGTTCGGCCCTCAGCCGGACTCGATTCCGGAGTCCAATGCGACTCCGGAATCCGGCACGCAACCTCCTTTTCAAAGGAGGGATGCCTGTTCCCCCGGTGACCCCTGTCCAACCAAGGGCACCGGATAATCTGCTGGAAGCACTGCGAGGCGCTTCCATTGGGGATGAGCACCGTGTCCTTATGGGCACGGTAATTAAAAGGGTTCAGTCCGCCAAGAGAGGACTAACCGAAGCCTGCAATAGCCTGTTGACAGGTTTTGAGGTAAGCGGCAAAAAAGGAGAAAATCCCAATATAGACAGTAGCCCCTGAGACACTGTTCGGTGTTCGAAAAGAAAAAAAAGGGACAGAGGATCAATCTCCTATTGCGGGAAACTAAGTAAATTTGTCTTAAATGTATGCACATGCGTCGCTGTTGGCCGCGGCCTTGCGTACTGCCGAAGTCTCTGGACAGAAGCAGAAACTGGCGGAGGTCGAGGAGGAGCTGAGCCAGGTAAGGAGGCAGCTCCAGGAAAAACAAAGTAAGTAATAACCTGTTATGTATTCGAAAAATGGAAAATGATATGCAATGACCAAAATACCATGATGTGAACAGAGGCGATGACCGAGATCGAGGCCCTGAAAGCGGCCCTGGTCAAAGCCGAGGGGAAGGCTATCAAGGAGCAGGCCGCCCGTAAGAAGCTCAAGGCCTGGGTCAACGAAATCCAATAGGAGCTCCAGGACGTGGTTAGGAAGTGCGATACCATGGAGCACAATGCGTCGGCTTAAGAGGCCGAACTCGCCAAGGCTCGTAAGAGTGCGGAGACGGCACGGAGTGAAGCCCAGGGCGCCCTCCAGGAGATCTTGGAGGCCAGGAAGATCGCGGCGGGTAAGGCATTCAATATGCAAAGCAAGAATGCGAAGATGAAATATCTTTTACTGACCCCGATTCAGAGTTCTCCAGGGGTTTTGTTGATCTGCCACACAGTGTGACCGACGCCGTAGAGTTCTTCCGAGCCGAAGAAGGGGCTCCCTGGAGAAGCTATTATGGTCGCAATATCTTGTGCTGGAACATCCGGTGCCATTTAGCGATCAGCTAAAACAGCTGGTTGAGCTGCACAGGGTGGCCGAACTGGCCATGAAGGATTTAATAATCCAGCTGTGGCCAGCCGAAGCTATACCCAGCAGTTACTTCAGCCTCATGAAGAGGCTGGTTGATGCCTGTCCTCGGTTGGACATCATCAAGCGGTCCATCTACATTGAAGGCGCGCGTCTGGCCTTCTCCTATGTCAAGGTCTGGTGGGCGAAGATGGACGTCGTCAAGTTGGTGACCAAGAGGCTGCCTGAGGGAAAGGAGCACCGCACACCTGAGTGATACTTTGGCGATGTCTTGGAAGGGTCTCGTATTGTTGCGGATCATTGTGCAAAAGACACTATCTTTGAATGAATGTATTCAAGCTCCCTCTACCTTGTATGACAAAACAAAGTGATTGTGCAATATAATGCTGGTTATGTTTTTAAATTTTTACTTCTTGTGCTGCCGTGTTGTATGAAATCTGAGGGTTAACCAGTCGTCGGCTTCTGCCCCCATGTAGGTAGTACGGGGGTGTTTGGGATGGAATCTAAACAATCTTGATCCAATTAGATGGTCCTTGAAGGAGTTGTTTAGTGCAACGAACCAGGCAACCAGACTATGCAGCTGTAACGCCCTCACTTAGCCATAGGAGTTCGACAATAAAAACATCAGCGCAACCCCTAGTATCCGAACTAGAGTGCTATAAGCGTCTGATCCGGAAGTACCAATCCTTTGCGCAATGCAGAAGAAATCTCAAATGATTTGTAACCTCCGAATAGCTGACCAGCTCTCGCCGCATCATGATAGTCAGTTTTCGGCTTTCTCTACTAAGCTGCTCCTTTGGATAAACCAAGGAACAATTGCAGTAGTTCTCCCTTTACTACCTTAGCCGATATAGCGGAACGTAAGGTAGCAAGCACAGGAGCCGGGCAACCCAACTATTGACAAAAAACATGATTCGGAGCCAATGCATATAATGCTAAATTCGGGGTGCCGAACTATACTTATAAAAAGTGTTCGGACTTCTGTTGCCGTGACGTGGGGTGCTATGAAGCCCTTGGCAAACATCAAAAGTACCAAAGTTTATGGGTGCTACCTGATAGGGTTAGCCACAGGGGGGCTAAAAAAGAGAAAGAAAACAGAAAAGATACGAAGGTAAAAAGCTGGAGTCCAACAGCTCCACCCGCAAACTGTTCTCATTGTAATCTAATTAGTACGTCAAGGCGAATTGATACAGGTAGTGCGATAAGCAACAGGCTATTTGACATGCCGAAACCAAGGGAGAGCTGCATGTGGGTCCTGAAAAATAGGTAGAGTTATCGTTAACGGAATCACCTAAAAGTCCCCCATATGTCTGCGTTTCTCGCCGTCTTGGTGTGTTTATCCTTCAAGAGGACCGATGACCAGACCACTAGATGGTGCCTGTGGGATTGAGACCTAAAAAGGAAACATGTAAAAGTAGAAGTATGTGTGTATACGATGTCGGTTGAGCCGTACTATGGACCACAAGCTAGCTATGCCTCCATCGATGCCCATGGGATTTTGAGTGCGTAGTTATGTAAGTGCGGCACGAATGCCACCAGTTGATCAGGACTGAGACGGAGGACGGATTGCTAGTCGAGCTCCTAATGAGCCGAGGTCTCCTGCTGCAGAGTAGTTCAGACCCTCTTAACGGTGTCCGTGGGCTCGGCGGCCGAATTAAGGTTCTGCTTGAGAAGGTCGCTCTGTACTTCTGCTGCTAAGGCAGCTCTGTGCTCTTCTGTACGGAGGGAGTGTTCCATATTTCTGTTGACTGTTATGACGTCGTGTGGACCGGGCATCTTGAGCTTGAGATAAGCATAGTGTGGTACTGCGTTGAATCAAGCAAACGTAGTTCATTCGAGCAGTGTGTGATGGCCGCTGCGGAAGGGAACGATATCAAAGATTAACTCCTCGCTTCGGAAGTTGTCCGGAGATCTGAAGACAACCTCTACTGTGATTGAGCCCGGACAGCGGGCCTCTACACATGGTATGACTCCTTTGAAGGTAGTCCTGGTGGGCTTGATCCGAGATGGGTTAATGCCCATTTTTCGCGTTGTATCCTGATAGAGAAGATTGAGGCTGCTACCTCCATCCATAAGGACGCGAGTCAGGTGGAACCCATCAATTATTGGGTCTAGGAACAGTGTGGCTGAGCCACCGTGACGGATACTGGTCGGATGATCCCGACAATCAAAAGTGATCGGGCATGACGACCATGGATTAAATTTTGGGGCGACTGGCTCTATCGTGTAGACGTCCCTAAGCGCACGCTTGCGCTCCCTCTTGGGGATGTGGGTAGCGTATATCATGTTCACCATTTTGACCTGAGGGGGAAACTTCTTCTGTCCCCCTGTGTTCATTTGCTGGGGTCTTCGTCATCGTCCTCGCTTTGCGATCCCTTTTCCCTATTCTCGGCGTTTAATTTGCCGGCATGTTTAAAAACCCAACAATCTCTATTTGTATGATTGGGTGGCTTGTCTGGGGTGCCATGAATCTGGCACGGACGATCAAGTATGCGGTCCAAGCTGGATGGGCCTGAATTGTTCTTTTGGAATGACTTCTTCCGCTGACCGGACTTAGAGCCCCTGAATCCAGCATTGACTGCCGTGTCCTTGGTGTTATCACTGTTGTTTCGACGCTTGTATCTGTTGCGTCGAGAGTTGTCTTTGCTAGTTTTAGCTTCAGGAGTGCCAGCATCGCTTGCATTGTTTTTGCTACGGGCCAACCAACTGTCCTCGCCCGCACAAAAGCGGGTCATGAGTGTTGTGAGGGCTGCCATGGATTTTGGCTTTTCTTGGCCGAGGTGGCGAGCGAGCCATTCGTCGCGGATGCTCTGTTTGAGGGCTGCTAGGGCTTCGGCATCCGGACAATCGACGATTTGATTCTTTTTAGTTAAGAACCTAGTCTAGAATTTCCTGGCGGACTCTCCGGGCCGTTGAACTATATGGCTTAAGTCATCAGCGTCCGGAGCTCGAACATATGTACCTTGGAAGTTGTCAAGGAAGTCCACTTCCAAGTCCTCCCAGCTGCCAATAGAATAAGCAGGCAGACTGTTGAGCCAGTGCCGAGCTGGCCCCTTGAGTTTTAAAGGAAGGTATCTGATGGCATGGAGGTCATCGCCGCGGGCCATATGAATGTGGAGAATGAAGTTTTCGATCCACACCGCGGGGTCCGTGGTTCCATCATATGATTCTATATTCACGGGTTTGAACCCTTTTTGGAATTCATGATCCAGGACCTCATCAGTGAAGCAATGAGGGTGTGCGACGTCTCTATATCGGGCCGTATCGCGACATAGATCTGATGGAGTCCGTCTGCGGTTTTCAGCTCGCGCATGACTAAGTTTGTCACGTCTGAATAGGTGGTCGTCATCGCATGTTGAGGCACGTCCTCGCGATCCGTAGATTGATCTGGTATGTCCTGCTTTATTGTTCAGGTTTTGCCGGAGGTCATATGTATGACCGTGGGCTAATTTACCTCTACCTGTGCGATGAGGCAGGGCTGGCTGGTGTTCGTCGTGAGTTGCTGTTTTGTCCCGACCACGTCGTGGTCAGTCAGCCGCATTATACGATGGAGGTGTGTATTGCGGCACCTCCTCGTCAAACTTAGGTAGCAATTTGCACTTTGGGTAGCTTTTGGTTGGGCGCTTGAGACCGTATTCTTCGGCTACTAAGACATCGGTCCATTTATCATTGAGCAGATCTTGGTCAGCTTGAAGCTGCTACTGCTTCCTTTTTAGGATCCTTGCGGTGGTGATTAGCTGGCGCTTGAAGCGCTCCCACTCAAGAGGTGTAACGCCCTCGATGCGGCTATAGCTCCCACGTGTCGAGGCACGACTTAGAGGCATAACCGCATTGAAAGCAATGTCGCAAGTCAGGCAATCATTACAACATCCCATGTAATATATATAATAAAAGGGGAAGATATCATAGTTGGCTTACACTCGCCACGTCACATCAGAGTACATAAATAACATCCATCAAACAAACACTCATGGCCCGACTACGGCGCCAAAATAGAAAATAAGACCCCCAACATGCGACAAGGTCCTGAATCGATAACCCCAACTAGGCACCACTACTGATCATCTGGAAAGGACACGTAGTATCGCTGAGAGTCCTCGTCGAACTCCCACCTGAGCTCGTAATCGTCAACTGGAGCAGAATCACCTGGACCTGCATCTGGAGTTGTAGTATCTGTGAGCCACAGGGACTCAGCAATCTCACACCCACGCGATCAAGACTATTTAAGCTCATAGGAATGAATAAGGCAAATATATGTGGAGTTGCAGCAAGCGACTAGCATATGTGGTGGCTAACTTATACGCGAAAGAGAGCGAGAAGAGAAGGCGAAGCACGAGCGAGAAGCTAAAGGAACATCCTGCGCAAGCATAACTCCAACACCGTGTCCACTTCCCGGACTCCGCCGAGAAGGGGCCATCACGGTAACACACACGGTTGATTCATTTTAATTAAGTTTAGTTCAAGTCATCTACAACCGGACATTAACAAATTCCCATCCGCCCATAACCGCGGGCACGGCTTTCGAAAGATCAATCCCTGCAGGGGGGGGTCCCAACTTAGCCCATAACAAGCTCTCACGGTCAACGAAGGAATAGACCTCCACCCAAGACACACCGATCAGACTCGGTATCTCGGTACAACAAGATGATTCGACAGGTTAAAACAAGTCCAGCAACACCGCCCGAATGTGCCGACAAATCCCGATAGGAGCTGCACATATCTCTTTCTCAGGGCACACTCAGATGAGACTAGCTACGAGTAAAACCAACCCTCAAGTTTCCCCGAGGTGGCCCCGCAGGCAGCTCAGTTCGGACCAACACTCAGAGGGAGCACTGGCCCAAGGGGGCTAAAATACGATGACCCTCGGGCTCCGGAAACCCAAGGGAAAAGAGGCTAGGTGGCAAATGGTAAAACCAATGTTGGGCATTGCTGGAAAAGCTTTAATCAAGACGAACTATCAAGGGGTTCCCATTATAGCCCAACCGTGTAAGGGACGCAACAATCCGGGAACATAACACCGATATGACGGAAACTAAGGCGGCAAGAGTGGAACAAAACACTAGGCGAGAGGCCGAGCCTTCCACCCTTTGCCAAGTATATAGATGCATTAAGATAACATAGCAATATAATGATATCCCAACAAGTAAATAAATGTTCCAACAAGGAACGGCTCCAATCTTCACCTGCAACTAACAACGCTATAAGAAGGCTGAGCAAGCGGTAACATAGCCAATCAATGGTTTGCTAGGACAATGGTGGGTTAGAGGTTCAACATGGCAATTGGGAGGCTGACAAGCAAAAGGTAGGCATCGTAGCAGTGGCAAAGCAAAAGAGCGAGCAAACTAGCATAGCAAAGATAGTAGTGATTTCGAGGGTATGATCATCTTGCCTGCACAGTTGTCAGAGTTGACTGGATCCTCACAAGCAAACTCAACGGGCTCCTCGGTAGCGAACTCGTCTCCCGGCTCTACCCAACAAGACAAACAAGCATCAAGGATACAATCAACCACGGGCAAGTCCAAGCAATATGATGAAATGACGATATGCTATGCGGGATGCGATGCGGGATGCAAAATGCAAGATAAGACAGGAAATGCATGAACCTGGCCTCAACTTGGAAACCCAAGTGTGCCACTGGATAGAGGGGATGAAATCGCTTGAAAACGATATAAAGATCATTGGAATCGGAGTTACGGTTTGGAAATGGCGAGCGTTTTAAGATATGACACCGGTCTGCGATTTACAGCAAGTAGGCGTCTAAATGCAATGAAATGAACATGCTACAGCCACCAAATATGAAAACAAAATACATGGCAGTGATGTACACAAGATGGTTGACAAAACACTAGCACTGAGCCATAGGCAAATTCATCCATTAAGAGGTTCAAACAAGCATGGCTAAAACGCAAATGCAAAACAGATCTCAGACTTAGTGAAATTAACACTAGTCTGAAATTTCAGATCACGAAGCTCTCTTCGGAGCAGCAAAACAACATGATAGAAAACCTGAACATGACAAGTAAGAACATGGCATGGAGCTACTCAACAAGCTTTAAAAAACATTCAAAGTGACCTGGGGCCAAAAGGGTTCACAAAAATACTCTACCGAGCTCACGAACATTGCTCGAACACAATCAGTTTTCAGACTTAGTGAAAACTGAGACATGCTGAAATTTAACTCACGAAGGCATGTAAACGAGCTCGATGCACTCACCATGGTGCAAGTCAGGCAAGGGAAGCATATAACCATCAAGAAGGCACAAAGTGCTAGCTACACATGGCAAGAACGAAGGCATAGCATGCATGGAACACTAACGGTAGCATCGGCGAAATCGCAAACAAGTTGACGATCTGCCCAGATTAACAACGAAGCAAAAGTTGAGCTCGATTGAGTCAACCTAGAGCACTCCACAAATGCCAACAAAGACATGGATGGATAGAGCATAACATAAATATCAAAACTCCCTTACTGATCATCCTCAAAAGAGGCACGGATCATTAGGAAACAAGCTGGACATATAGCATCATGAACTAAAATAACCCAGACTTAGCGAAAATCACTAAGTCCCTGAAATCTGCAATCTCAGGTACCCTACTTCGCAAGCTTGCACAAGACAACACACACACCCTAAAAATGCATGGGTGGCACCTCTGGAAAGAAGACAAAATGCTTCACAATATACCCCAAAGGGGCACAGGCATATCATGCACGGATTAAATATAGCAAAAATGACAACAGTGCATGATGAACTAACGGATCTGCAATTTAACTCACGAAGCCTC
>NC_041392.1:310403324-310404417 GCF_002162155.2 Triticum dicoccoides | reverse complement strand
GGGCCGGCCACGGGCCTCCCGGGCCTGGCGGCGGGGATGTGGTCCGGTGCCACGTGGCGGCGCGGGAGTGGCGGCGGAGAAATGTCCGGCCGGGTCGGACGTGTCCGGCTCGGCGCGGAGATGTTTTTTTTTTTGAACTAGGGTCTCGGGGAGAGGGAGAGATCCGAAAACGGAGGGGTGTATATATAGGCATAAGTGGAGCTAGGAGAGTCCAAATGAGGTGCGGTTTTCGCCCACACGATCGTGATCGAACGCTCTAGGACATGGAGCAGAGTTTGGTGGGTTTTGGGCCAAATTTGGGGGGTGTTGGGCTGCAACACACACGAGGCCTTTTCGGTCCCTCGGTTAACCGTTGGAGTATCAAACGAAGTCCAAATGACCCGAAACTTGACAGGCGGTCTACCGGTAGTAAACCAAGGCCACTTGACAAGTCTCGGTCCAATCCGGAAATGTTTAATCCCACACAAGAAAGAAAGGTAGAAATGACCACTGGAGGAGAACGAAACGCCGGAATGCAAAACGGACAACGGGGAAAATGCTCGAATGCATGAGATGAACATGTATGCAAATGCAATGCACGTGATGACATGATAAGAGATGCACAAAAAAGAAAACAACACACGGAGACAAAGACCCAAACCCGAGAAATAAATATAACTTAGCGCCGGAGACGGCAAGAGTTGGATACAAATATGGAAAATATATCTGGGGCGTTACAACACTCCACCACTACGAAAAGATCTCGTCCCGAGATCTAGGACTGAAAGAACTCCGGGTACTCAGAACGGAGGTGATCCTCGCGTTCCCAGGTAGCTTCACGGTCGGAATGGTGTGACCACTTGACTTTGAGAAATTTGATTGACTTGTTGCGAGTCTTGCGTTCAGTCTCTTCGAGAATAGCAACTGGGTGCTCACGATAAGAGAGATCTTCTTGGAGCTCAATGTCCTCGAAGTTGACGGTGCGGTCAGGAGTCTTGAAGCACTTTCGAAGCTGAGAGACATGGAACACATCATGAACATTTGCAAAGTTTGAAGGAAGCTCGAGTTGATAGGCGAGGTCGCCTCTCTTGCTGACAATCTTGAAAGGTCCCAC
>NC_041392.1:310397220-310398293 GCF_002162155.2 Triticum dicoccoides | reverse complement strand
CAGATTAACAACGAAGCAAAAGTTGAGCTCGATTGAGTCAACCTAGAGCACTCCACAAATGCCAACAAAGACATGGATGGATAGAGCATAACATAAATATCAAAACTCCCTTACTGATCATCCTCAAAAGAGGCACGGATCATTAGGAAACAAGCTGGACATATAGCATCATGAACTAAAATAACCCAGACTTAGCGAAAATCACTAAGTCCCTGAAATCTGCAATCTCAGGTACCCTACTTCGCAAGCTTGCACAAGACAACACACACACCCTAAAAATGCATGGGTGGCACCTCTGGAAAGAAGACAAAATGCTTCACAATATACCCCAAAGGGGCACAGGCATATCATGCACGGATTAAATATAGCAAAAATGACAACAGTGCATGATGAACTAACGGATCTGCAATTTAACTCACGAAGCCTCTTTCTAACAGCATTTTGGGTATCAAGATGACCTCAAATGCAAATGATGCAATGGAATGAAATTATGTACATGTCGAGACGAACATTTTGATATATCATACGCCCCAAACGGAGCTACGGTTGCGGAGATACAAGCAGTCAAAGGTAGCATAAAAAAACTAGGGTTTCGAGGATAAAAGTCAACCGTTCGAAATCAGATCTGGATCCAGATCTCGCGGTTACTGTTCACCGCCGGAGCACGGAAGCCGAGGTGCACCGGGGACTTGCCGGAAATGGTGGGGACGGCGGCCGGAGCAGCGGGGAGAGGCCGGGGCCGGAGGAGAGGACGACGTGGAGGCGGCGGGGCGGCGCCGGCAGCCCGCGGCGGCGTGGGGCGCGGCCCGCGTCGTCCCGGCGAGGCGGCGGCGGCAGCAGCCGGGCTCGGTGGCGGCGGCGGCCGCCGGCGTGCGGTGGCGCGGAGGAGAGGCAGCGGCGCGAGGCGCGAGGAGGCGCTGGGCGGCGGCGTGGGCCTCGGGGGCCGGCCACGGGCCTCCCGGGCCTGGCGGCGGGGATGTGGTCCGGTGCCACGTGGCGGCGCGGGAGTGGCGGCGGAGAAATGTCCGGCCGGGTCGGACGTGTCCGGCTCGGCGCGGAGATGTTTTTTTTTT
>NC_041392.1:310395442-310397210 GCF_002162155.2 Triticum dicoccoides | reverse complement strand
ACCGATATGACGGAAACTAGGGCGGCAAGAGTGGAACAAAACACTAGGCGAGAGGCCGAGCCTTCCACCCTTTGCCAAGTATATAGATGCATTAAGATAACATAGCAATATAATGATATCCCAACAAGTAAATAAATGTTCCAACAAGGAACGGCTCCAATCTTCACCTGCAACTAACAACGCTATAAGAAGGCTGAGCAAGCGGTAACATAGCCAATCAATGGTTTGCTAGGACAATGGTGGGTTAGAGGTTCAACATGGCAATTGGGAGGCTGACAAGCAAAAGGTAGGCATCGTAGCAGTGGCAAAGCAAAAGAGCGAGCAAACTAGCATAGCAAAGATAGTAGTGATTTCGAGGGTATGATCATCTTGCCTGCACAGTTGTCAGAGTTGACTGGATCCTCACAAGCAAACTCAACGGGCTCCTCGGTAGCGAACTCGTCTCCCGTCTCTACCCAACAAGACAAACAAGCAACAAGGATACAATCAACCACGGGCAAGTCCAAGCAATATGATGAAATGACGATATGCTATGCGGGATGCGATGCGGGATGCAAAATGCAAGATAAGACAGGAAATGCATGAACCTGGCCTCAACTTGGAAACCCAAGTGTGCCACTGGATAGAGGGGATGAAATCGCTTGAAAACGATATAAAGATCATTGGAATCGGAGTTACGGTTTGGAAATGGCGAGCGTTTTAAGATATGACACCGGTCTGCGATTTACAGCAAGTAGGCGTCTAAATGCAATGAAATGAACATGCTACAGCCACCAAACATGAAAAAAAAATACATGGCAGTGATGTACACAAGATGGTTGACAAAACACTAGCACTGAGCCATAGGCAAATTCATCCATTAAGAGGTTCAAACAAGCATGGCTAAAACGCAAATGCAAAACAGATCTCAGACTTAGTGAAATTAACACTAGTCTGAAATTTCAGATCACGAAGCTCTCTTCGGAGCAGCAAAACAACATGATAGAAAACCTGAACATGACAAGTAAGAACATGGCATGGAGCTACTCAACAAGCTTTAAAAAACATTCAAAGTGACCTGGGGCCAAAAGGGTTCACAAAAATACTCTACCGAGCTCACGAACATTGCTCGAACACAATCAGTTTTCAGACTTAGTGAAAACTGAGACATGCTGAAATTTAACTCACGAAGGCATGTAAACGAGCTCGATGCACTCACCATGGTGCAAGTCATGGCAAGGGAAGCATATAACCATCAAGAAGGCACAAAGTGCTAGCTACACATGGCAAGAACGAAGGCATAGCATGCATGGAACACTAACGGTAGCATCGGCGAAATCGCAAACAAGTTGACGATCTGCTCAGATTAACAACGAAGCAAAAGTTGAGCTCGATTGAGTCAACCTAGAGCACTCCACAAATGCCAACAAAGACATGGATGGATAGAGCATAACATAAATATCAAAACTCCCTTACTGATCATCCTCAAAAGAGGCACGGATCATTAGGAAACAAGCTGGACATATAGCATCATGAACTAAAATAACCCAGACTTAGCGAAAATCACTAAGTCCCTGAAATCTGCAATCTCAGGTACCCTACTTCGCAAGCTTGCACAAGACAACACACACACCCTAAAAATGCATGGGTGGCACCTCTGGAAAGAAGACAAAATGCTTCACAATATACCCCAAAGGGGCACAGGCATATCATGCACGGATTAAATATAGCAAAAATGACAACAGTGCATGATGAACTAACGGATCTGCAATTTAACTCACGAAGCCTC
>NC_041392.1:310346225-310394785 GCF_002162155.2 Triticum dicoccoides | reverse complement strand
GGGGCCGGCCACGGGCCTCCCGGGCCTGGCGGCGGGGATGTGGTCCGGTGCCACGTGGCGGCGCGGGAGTGGCGGCGGAGAAATGTCCGGCCGGGTCGGACGTGTCCGGCTCGGCGCGGAGATGTTTTTTTTTTGAACTAGGGTCTCGGGGAGAGGGAGAGATCCGAAAACGGAGGGGTGTATATATAGGCATAAGTGGAGCTAGGAGAGTCCAAATGAGGTGCGGTTTTCGCCCACACGATCGTGATCGAACGCTCTAGGACATGGAGCAGAGTTTGGTGGGTTTTGGGCCAAATTTGGGGGGTGTTGGGCTGCAACACACACGAGGCCTTTTCGGTCCCTCGGTTAACCGTTGGAGTATCAAACGAAGTCCAAATGACCCGAAACTTGACAGGCGGTCTACCGGTAGTAAACCAAGGCCACTTGACAAGTCTCGGTCCAATCCGGAAATGTTTAATCCCACACAAGAAAGAAAGGTAGAAATGACCACCGGAGGAGAACGAAACGCCGGAATGCAAAACGGACAACGGGGAAAATGCTCGAATGCATGAGATGAACATGTATGCAAATGCAATGCACGTGATGACATGATAAGAGATGCACGAAAAAGAAAACAACACACGGAGACAAAGACCCAAACCCGAGAAATAAATATAACTTAGCGCCGGAGACGGCAAGAGTTGGATACAAATATGGAAAATATATCTGGGGCGTTACAAGAGGTTACTCAGGCACGATGAAATCGTGGTGCCGAGGCTCACCTCATCCTCGGAGAGCAGAAGATAACTTCCGTCCTATGAGTCTTCATGCGTGGCCTGCCTACCAGGGCTAGCCTGCCTATCTTCCCGTTCATCTTGTTCATTAGCTGTTTCAATGGGGTCTTCGTTATCTTCTCCTGTGCCGGTGTTGCTGTCTTTACTGCGGCGTGATTTAGAGCGGCGCCGCTGACGCCGGTGCTTGGATTGTATTTCGTAAGGTTTATGCTCAGCCGGATCTTCCTTGTCATCGCTGCTGTTCTCCTTTGGTGCATCCACCATGTATACATCGTACGAGGAAGTGGCCGTCCAGCGTCCGGTGAACGGCGGGTTCTGGGCCTTTTCTTCTCCGGCATCGTCGTCCATACCGTCGATGTCCTCAGAGTCGTAATCAAGTGTGTCGGTCAAATCCTCGACCGTGGCTATGAAGTGGGTGGCGGGTGGGAAGCAAAATTCTCCACCGTCAGCCCCTATTTCGAACCGGATATAGTTCGGCTGTGAGTCCTCTACCAAGGACAGGTTCTTTAACGAGTTTAGCAGATCTCCCAAAGGCGAGTGCTGGAAGATATCTGCAGCGCTGAACTCGAAGATCGATAAACGATTAAGTTCGGCATCTGCGGGCTCACATGGTTCGGAACTTACGGCCAGAGATGAGTCCGGAGTTCCGGTGACAGAGACGTCGTGAGAGGTTAAGTCTATGTGTGGCTCCAACGCCGTGGAATCTGTGGCCTCCGTGGTGGGGTTGATCCTCCCGTCCTTGGATGGCGCAGTCTGCTCCGGCTCTAAGGCCAGAGCGGTTACAGGGGTGATCTCCTAGATGCGGTCTGATGATAGATTTTGGTCATGATCATCGGGGTGACTAGGGGTGGCAGCCGCGGTCCCGAATCCGGCGAAGATCAAGTCTCCACGGATGCCCGCAAAGTAGTTCAAGCTCCCAAATTTGACCTGACGGCCAGGGGCATAGCTTTCGATCTGCTCCAGGTGGCCAAGCGAATTGGCCTGCAACGCGAAGCCGCCGAACATAAAGATTTGTCCGGGGAGGAAAGTTTCTCCTTGGACAGCGTCACTATCGATGCTTGAAGAGGCCATCGAACCTTTTGCCGACGGCATAGTGGAACTCTCAATGAAAGCACCAATGTCGGTGTAAAAACCGGCAGATCTCGGGTAGGGGGTCCCGAACTGTGCATCTAAGGTCGATGTTTAACACGAGACAAGGGACACGAGGTTTACCCGGGTTCGGGCCCTCTCTATGGAGGTAATACCCTACGTCCTGCTTGATTGATATTGATGAGTACAAGTATTACAAGAGTTGATCTACCTTGAGATTGTAATGGCTAAACCCTAGAGGTCTAGCTTGTATGGCTATGATCATGAAAATCTTCCCCTCCGGACTAAGTCCTCCGGTTTATATAAGCACTGGGAGGATCTAGGGTTACACAAGGTCGGTTACAAAGAAAGGAATCTACATATCTGGTCGCCAAGCTTGCCTTCTATGCCAAGGAGAGTCCCATCCGGACATGGGTGCAGTCTTCGGTCTTTGTATCTTCGCAGCCCATCAGTCTGGCCCATGGCTAACAGGCCAGACGCCCGAGGACCCCTTAGTCCAGGACTCCCTCAACGACATCACGTCCCTTCGAGCTGCTTCACATGGACCTATTCGGCCCTACTCATTACTCCACCCTTACTACCACTACTTGTCTCTATGGCTTCATTATGTTGATGATTACTCTAGATATACCTGGGTGCATATAATTCTCTACAAGACTGAAGTGCAGGATGTCTTCAGAAGATTCGCAAATCGTGCCATGACGAACTATGGCATCAAGATCAAGTACATAAGAAGTGACAATGACACGAAGTTCAAGAACACCGGTCTCGACACTTATCTTGATACATTGGGCATCACTCATGAATTCTCAGCTCCATACACACCTTAGCAGAATGGCATCATGGAGCGCAAGAACAGAATGCTCATTCAGATGGCTCGGACGATGCTTGATGAGTACAAGACTCCAAGAAAATTCTGGCCTGAATCTATTGATACTGCATGCCACATCATCAACCGTGTTTATCTTCACAAGCTTCTAAAGAAGACATCATATGAACTACTGACTGGTAAGAAGCCAAACGTACGCTACTTCACAGTATTTGGTGGCAGGTGCTGGATCAAGGATCCACATCACACTTCAAAATTTGCACCGAAAGCACATGAAGGTTTTATGCTTGGTTACAAAAAGGATTCGCACTCCTACAGAGTATTCAACCTCTTTCACTCTAAAGTGGTTGAAACTGTGGATGTGCGGTTCAATGAAACTAACGGCTCGCAAAGACGGCACCTGCCAAATGTGCTAGATGAAGTATCACCAAGTGAATCCATCAAGCTTATGGGTATGGGAGAAATCATACCTTCAGAGGCATAGGCTGAAGAGGAACTTATCATCTCTACACCAAATCAACCTGAAGACTCTGCTCAGCCTGAAGCCAATGCTGAAGATGAAGACAATGATCAACAAGAGCAAAATCTTCGTCTAGTTCATCCTCGTGTTGCAAATGAAGTACAGATTGAGAAGATAATTGATAGCATCAATGCACCTGGTCCCCTTACTCGTTCAAGAGCAACACAACTAGCGAATTTCTGTGGGAACTTTGCATTTGTGTCCATATCTGAACCCAAGAAAGTTGCTGAAGCCTTCATGGAACCTGAATGGATTCAAGCTATGCAAGAAGAGCTTCAATATTCGAGCTGAATAATGTAGGGGAACTGGTCAAGCGTCCTGATCCTCGCAAGCACAATATTATTGGCACAAAATGGATCTAGCGCAACAAACAAGATGATCATGGTCAAGTTGTCAGAAACAAGGCTCGTCTCATTGCTCAAGGATATACTCAAGTTGAAGGAATTGACTTTGATGAAACATTCGCTCCCGTGGCTAGGCTTGAAGCCATTTGCATTCTGCTAGCCTATGCCAGCCATCACAACATCCTCCTATATCAAATGGATGCAAAAAGTGCTTTTCTCAATGGAAAGATTGAAGAACAAGTGTATGTTGCACAACCACCTGGCTTTGAAGATCCAAAACATCCTGTATGGTTTACAAGCTCAACAAGGCACTGTATGGCCTCAAACAAGCCCCTCGTGCTTGGTATGACACACTCAAAGACTTCCTGAAGAGAAAAGGCTTCAAACCTGGTTCCCTCGATCCCACTCTCTTCACGAAGACATACGATGGTGAACTGTTTGTGTGCCAGATCTATGTGGATGACATTATCTTCGGCTACACTAACAAAAGATACATTGATGAGTTTGAACACATGATGCAAGAGCAATATCAGATGTCCATGATGGGTGAGCTGAAGTTTTTCCTTGGTCTTCAAATCTGTCAGCAAAGAAATGGCATCTACATATCTCAAGAGAAATACCTCAAAGACTGCCTGAAGAAGTTTCGAATGCAAGACTGCAAGGGATACACGATGCCAATGCCAACCGAAAGTCATCTGGGCCCCGACGACAATGGTAAAGTGTTCGATCAAAAGGTATACCGCTCCATGATTGGTTCTTTACTCTATTTGTGTGCATCTAGGCCAGATATCATGCTTAGCGTTTGCATGTGTGCCCGATTCCAGGCAGCACCAAAGGAGTCGCATCACTTAGCTGTGAAGCGAATTCTTCGATATTTGGCTTACACCCCAACACTAGGATTATGGTATCCAAAGGGCTCAGAGTTTGATCTAGTTGGATTCTCAGATGCTAATTATGCTAGTGACAAGGTTGATCGCAAGTCTACATCAGGCACATGTCACTTTCTTGGATGATCTCTTGTCTGTTGGTCTTCAAAGAAGCAAAACTGTGTCTCTCTCTCCACTTCTGAATCTAAATACATTGTTGCTGGATCTTGCTGCGCTCAACTTCTATGGATGAAGCAAACTCTCAAGGACTATGGCATTCATCTGAAGCATGTGCCACTCTACTGCAACAATGAAAGCGCTATCAAGATTGCCAACAACCCAGTTCGCCATTTGAAGACAAAGCACATTCAGATCTGTCATCACTTTCTTAGAGATCATGTCATGAAGGAGGAGATTGATATCATTCACGTCAACACTGAAGAGCAATTGGCAGATATCTTCACAAAGCCCTTGGATGAGAAAAGGTTTTGCAAGTTGCGGTGTGAGCTAAATATCTTAGAATCCTCGAATGTCTTCTAGTTGGACACACATCCTGACGCTTATGCATGAGATGACTTAGATGTGCAACACACGAAGTAACGTATATCTTCAAATAATGAAGACATACATTCTAAGTGTGAATACATTAATGCGGAAATTGACTTCGGAGCACCACGATAATTGTGCGCTGTGTCTGGGTCTAATACTTCCTATATGGTGGGTAACGCCACCACCAAACTCGTGTTTGAAGTGTTTTCAATTGGCGTCACATGTGCATAATCTTCACATTTGGTTTTGTCTTCAACATTGATTCAACTTCATGATTATCTTCACATTGTTGACTTGATATCATATTGGTATATACATTGGTATTCTGTCCTCTACAACATTCACTTATAGCTATGTCTTCATGTTTGAATCTTTTGACCTAAGTGAATATGATCGGACCCTAACCCCCTCTATGCTTCTACCTCAGATTCTATCTATCCAAATCATATGCATTCTATTGAATCTGTCCATTCTCTTCTTTGAGTCCTTGTCAGCAGAAGACATAGAGACAAAATTGAATCTGTTTTAATGTTATATCATTTTTGTCTGAAACCCGAAGAAGCCGGAACGACTACCCGACAATCCTGGCATGCATGGGAACATGGAACAACTTCCAAGGTGTTGCATGCATGCCACGTGTCCCTCAGATGTGAACCGCCAGGGGCACCTGCGTAATGACGTTGTGTCATCCCTGTCCCTATAAATATGCACCTCACCATGGTCATTATGTTTTCTTCCACCTCTCCACCTCGCACAAACCCTAGTGCCACCGCTAGCTCTCGACGACACTAGTGACGAAGCGCTTAGCTATCGCGACCTCACCGACGCCGGCTGCGGACCTCATCTCCTCCGCCATCGTTGTAGGTGTCTTTCGTCACCAAGTTAGGGCACGGCAGATTGAACTGCTCGGCCTCCAACTCCACTCCGTCTAGCAGTTCTTCGTGTGGTAATTAAAACTTACCTTTTACTGCCTTTTTGATCCGATAGATCCATCCTTCTCCACCAAAAGTGGTTTCTAAACCTACAAAATTGGATCTATCATGTTCTGCATCTCATATCATGCCTAGAATATTCACTTATGCTTCACTACTAGTTAGATTCCTCACTTGTACCTATTCTTTGATTCGTACAAATCTGGAACCAACTCTCAACAAATAAGTGAATGTCTTCGCGTCATGAGGTCAATGTCTTCAAACTGATTTTTCAACAAAATCTTCTAAGAATGCATATGACCTCTTCCCCTTCCCTCGCATCTCTAATGCTGTCACAGGTACATGTCCATGGGAGAATCCCTTGGTTCTCATAGTCTGCATTCATTTGCAGAGTTATTACATCGTCACATCAATTCTCCTGAAGCCAGTTCCTGTGTGAACAGCAGACAGAAGCCTTTACAAGTTCTGAAGCCATTTCAGTTTGAACTTCATGGCAACAGACAAATCAATCAGGAAGGGCGGAAGACAACACTGTGGAAATACAGCCAAGGACCTGCCACCAAATCTCTTTGCACTATACAAGTCAGACCCTCAAGAGACCTATGGGGAACGTAAGAACCGAATCCAATGGACTCGAAGATATTGGGAAGATGAATGGTTCAAGTACAAATTTGTCACTTCCGAATATGCTGAAAAGAATGCCATCAAGGGCCCCTGGGAAGATATTATATACAAAGGTCTTCAGCCCAAGTCCAAGTCTGAAGCCATAGCTTGTCGGATGTGGGGCTCCGGCAAACCCTTAAGGTTTGAACACTGGGGTGCGCGCGAAGTCTTTCCTTCCCACCAATCAATGCCCTAGCTCACTAAGATCTCGCGGACGAACTCGACGAACTCGCACACAGACACAAGATTTATACTAGTCTGGGTCACCGTTGTGGTGTAATACCCTACTCCAGTGTGGTGGTGGTGGATTGCCTCTAGGGATGATGATGAACAGTACAAGGGAAGAACAGCCTGCTGAGGTTGAGGTGTTCTTGAGCTCGGTGAGCTTGTGTGTGTGTGGGTGGTCTGAATGATCCGTCCCCCTCTAAGGTGGTGGCTAGTCCTATTTATACTGGCCCTGGTCCTCTTCCCAAATATCGAGCGGGAAGGGAGCCAACAATGGCAGGCTAATTCGAAGGGGGACAACTAGTACAAGCTATCCTGACAAAAGTGGTCTTCGCCTGCCAAAGGCTCTGGTGGTGATGCCGTCTTGGGCTCCACGATGACCTCCGTCTTGCCGTCCTCCTGGTCTTGGTCTCGTTGCACCAATATAGAAACCTTTGCATGATGCCTCGGTACTCTTCGCATGCGCTTGCCCCTTAGCACCAAAGAGGAAATAAGGACGCTGCACACGCTAGCGCCCGCCTGGTGCCGTGCGTCATGGCTCATGTCACGAGGGTCTCATGAGGTTTGCCCCGCCTTGATATCTCTGCTCCTCGTGAGCCTGCCTAGCTAGGCTACTCCCGAGGAGGTATTGCATCGTCCGCCTCGCGAGGCTTGGACCCTCGCAAGGGTCTTGGGTGCGTTGCTGGTGAAGATGGGTCGTACGGCCTGCAGGCTCAGCCACGCCGCGGGCCGCAGGCAGGCAAGTCTGGGGACACCCGTTCCCAAAACGCTGATAGTAGCCCCCGGGCCCAAGGTGCGCTCGGGCTTGGCTTCGCGGCGAAGCCAAGGGCCAAGTATGGAGCACCGCGGGCCCCAAAAGCCAGCGGGCTCGATTGACGCATGGCGGTTGATTGGACGTGGGTGTCTCCGCTTCCCCACGCTGCCCTTGAATCCGCCTGGCTATGCGGCCCCGCCTCTTACACAGTTATTCTTCTTCCGCCAAGCCCGGCTCTTCCAATCTCCCTGCTGCCTCAACGCCCTGCTCCATCTTCTCAGTCCGACCTGCGCTCCGCCCGCTTCACCGCCATGGCACCGAAAAAACAAAGAAGGGGAAGAAACCTCTGTCTTCGCCGGCTACGCCTCCATCCTTCGAGCCGGCGCTCAGCCGGCCTCTGGTGCTCAACGACGAGGCCATGGACAAGGTGCGCCCCATGCTCGCCTCCAGTTTCAATGAGTGGGGAGAGACGCCGGCTTGGCCCGCGTCCCGCAGCAGCATGGCTCGGGCAGTTACCGAGGTCCCGATCTTCATCTATGCCCTTGGTGCTGGCTTGCTTACTCCCTTCTCCGCCTTCTTCGACGCGGTGCTCGAGCACTATCAGATCCACATGCTCCGTCTCGATCCTCAGGCTATGACCCTTCTCACCTTCTTCGCCTTTGTGTGCGAGGCCATGGTGGGCATCGCCCCCTCCATGGCACTCTTCCGCCACTTCTTCTTGTTGCATCTCACCGGTCCCCGGCAGAACTTAGGGTGCGTGGGTTTCCAGGCCCTGGCTGCGACAGCAGGAACGGGGATCGACTTTGAGCTCCCTTCATCCACGAGCGAGTTCCGTACACGTTGGGTGTTTGTTGACGCTGGCGTGCTCAACCCTCTGCTCCAAGCTTCGATGGTGCCCGCTATCCCAAACTCCGGCTAGGGTCATCAGAAGCTCATGAGCCCCTTCCTTGCCCCGGTCTAGGCCAGGCTGAGGTGGTTGAAGGACCTTGGCGTGACTGCGCCCATGGTGGTGAGGGAGTTTATCAGGCATCGAGCTGCTCCTCTCCAGCGCCACTCTCGCCCGATGTGGGACTTGCTCAGCAGCTAGGAAAGCACGAGGTTTTAGGAGGAGGGGCTTCCTCTCGCCGCGCGGTAGACTGTGCTCAAGGTCCTATCAGGTATCCCTCTGCCAGACGAGATGCCCAGGAACAACTACATGTTGTACCGCTACGAGAACAAGGCCACATTTGCCGCGAACATGCCTTCCTTTGATGAGTGGGGGATGCGCCCAGTCGGCTTGGTGGGGCCTCATGAGAACCCCGTCATCGTGGTTCCCTTCTTCGCCGCCGGTGCCGGGCTCGCCCCAGGTGATGAGGCAGGGGAGCGAGCCATGACGGGTGCCAGCGGCTCGGGTGCTGAGGAGCACATGTCATGCGGTGACCCGAGGGCGTCGTCCTCGGGAGCCTGCAACCACCCTCCTGAGGCGTCGGTTGCCGAAGAGGTGAGGCATGCGGCTCCCGAGGCTGAGGCTCCTGGAGTCTTGGGAGGTCGTAGTGGGAAGGAGCCAGGCTGCTTGGCTCAGCCGGGCTCCCCTGAGGCCATCCCTCTTGAGTCTTCTCCGGCTCCGCCGTGCACCAGCCGTCACGTGCAGCGCTTCGGTCACCTTTGTGTGGACTTCGAGGAGCTCCGCAAGAGGAAGGGATCTCAAAGCGGCAACGGTATCTTTGGGCCATTGAAGCGATGAAAGTACATCGCCGTCGACGAGTAAGTACCTTATCTTGGTGATCTTCTTTGTGCCGCCTTCCTTTCCTGACGACTGTCCCCTAAGGACCCCTTCTGCTAAGGCCATGAAATCTCCAGAGAAGCAGCTCCCTCTTGTCCCGTCCCACCCACCAAGCTCCAGCGCTACAGGCTCATGCGCTGCCCACGGTATGGGGTCAGCCATGGGAGTTGGTCCACCGGCAAGGCACCCAGAGCTTGTGCCTTCGCCGTCCTTTCTTCGCGGCCTTGCTCGGAGTGCAGCAGGATGTAACGCCCTCGATGCGGCTATATCTCCTACGTGTCTAAGCACGACTTAGAGGCATAACCGCATTGAAAGCAATGTCGCAAGTAAGGTAATCTTCACAACAACCCATGTAAATAGATAATAAGGGGAAAGGTACATAGTTGGCTTACACTCGCCATGTCAGACAAAGTACATAAATAGCATTACATCATCCACTCACTCACGGTCCGACTACGGTACCAAAATAAAAGATCAACCCCAACAAGCGACATGGTCCCGATCGCCCCAACTGGGCACCACTACTGATCATCAGGGAAAGACACATAGTAACGGCGTGAGTCTTCGTCGAACTCCCACTTGAGCTCAAGCGCATCATCTGGAACGAAGTCATCGGGCCCAGCATCTGGTTTGGAAGTAATCTGTGAGCCACAGGGACTCAGCAATCTCGCACCCTCGCGATCAAGACTATTTAAGCTTATTGGTAAGACAAGGCAATATGAGGAACTGCAGCAAGTGACTAGCATATATGGTGGCTAACCTTTTCGCAAAAGAGAGCGAGAAGAGAAGGCAATGCACGAACGAATAACTATAGAACAACCTACGGCAAACATTACTCCAACACCGTGTTCACTTCCCGGACTCCGCCGAGAAGAGACCATCACGGTTACACACACAGTTGATTCATTTTAATTAAGTTAAGGTTCAAGTTATCTACAACCGGACATTAACAAATTCCCATCTGCCCATAAACGCGGGCACGGCTTTCGAAAGTTCAAATCCCTGCAGGGGAGTCCCAACTTAGCCCATGACAAGCTCTCACGGTCAACGAAGGATATACCTTCTCCCGAGACATTCCGATCAGACTCGGCATCCCGGTTCTACAAAACAACTTCGACAAGTTAAAACAAATCCAGCAACACTGCCCGAATGTGCCGACAAATCCCGATAGGAGCTGCACATATCTCGTTCTCAGGGCACACTCAGATGAGCAATCCGTACAACTAAAACCAATCCTCGAGTTTCCCCGAGGGGGCGCTGCACAGGGCTCTAGTTTGGACCAACACTCAGAGGAGCACTGGCCCAGGGGGGGTTTAAATAAGATGACCCTTGGGCTCCGGAAACCCAAGGGAAAAGAGGCTAGGTGGCAAATGGTAAAACCAAGGTTGGGAATTGCTGGAAGAGTTTTATTCAAGGCGATTTGTCAAGGGGTTCCCATTATTACCCAACCGCGTAAGGAACGCAAAATCCGGGAACATAACACCGATATGACGGAAACTAGGGCGGCAAGAGTGGAACAAAACACTAGGCAAAAGGCGGAGCCTTCCACCCTTTACCAAGTATATAGATGCATTGAGATAACAAGATAATATAGTGATATCCCAACAAGAAAATAATGTTCCAACAAGGAACGACCTCCAATCTTCACCTGCAACTAGCAACACTATAAGAGGGGCTGAGCAAAGCGGTAACATAGCCGATCAATGGTTTGCTAGCACATGGTGGTTTAGAGGTTTGACATGGAAATTTGGGAGGCATGATAAGCAAGTGGTATGCATCGTAGCATAGGCATAGCAAAAGAGCGAGCATCTAGCACAGCAAAGATAGAAGTGATTTCAAGGGTATGATCATCTTGCCTTCAAAGTTGTCAGAGTTGACTGGATCCTCGAAAGCAAACTCAACGGGCTCCACGTTAGCAAACTCGTCTCCCGGCTCTACCCAAACAAGACAAACAATAAAAAGGAACACAATCAACCACGTGCAAAGCTCAAACAACATGATGCAAACATGGTATGCTATGCGGGATACGATATGTGATGCATATGCAAGATTTGACAATGAATGATTGAACCTGGCCTCAACATGGAAATCCAAGAGTGCCACTGGAAAGGTGAGGTGATTTCGGTTGAAATCGATATAAAGATCACCGGAATCGGATGCACGGTTTGGAAATGGCAAGCAAAACAAATATGGCATCGGTCTGCGATAAATAGCAAGTAGCCATCTAAATGCATCATGATAATTATGCTACAGCACTCAAACATGGAAACAAAATACATGGCAGGGATCCATTCATGATCCTTGACAGAAGATGAACACTGAGCTAGGGCCAATTCATCCATTAATAGGTTCAAACAAGCATGGCAAAAGTGCAATTGATAAACAGGTTTTAGACTTTGTGAAATTAACACAAGCCTGGAATTTCAGATCAGGTAGCACACTTTGAAGCATGAAAACTATATGATACAGGAACTTAACATGGCAAATCAAGGCATGGCATGGAGCTACTCAAAGAGATTAACAAAAGTCCGTTAGTGACCTTGAGCCAAAAGGGATCAGAAAATACAATTGCAAGCATGTGAACATGGCAAAAACATAATCAGATCTCAAACTTGGAAAAAAACTGGAGCATGCAAATCTGTTAACGAGTAGGCATGTTTACGAGCTCAATGCACTCACTACAGAGCAAGGCATTACAAACTAAGCATTCACCCATCAAGAATACATATCATATAAGCTATACATGGCAAGAACAACAACATAGCATGCACGGATCAACAACAACATCCTCAGCAAAATCGCTAACAAGTAGACAATCTGCCAGGAATTACGAAATAGCAAAAGTAGAGCTCGATTGACTCAAGCTAGGGTGCTCCATAATTTCAAACAAAGACATGGATGGATAGAGAACCATAATATTAACAAATCATCCTTATTGATCATCCTCAAAAGAGGCACGGATCACTAGGAAACAACATGAATATATGGCATATTGATAAAAACAGATCAAGGACTTAGTGAAATTCTAAGTCCCTGAAATCAGCATTAACGAATGCACCACTTTGCAAGCTTGTGCTAGTCACCACACATATCACAAAAATACATGGATATCCCCTCTGTAAAGATGGCAAAACATATAACAAAACACATGTAGAACTTAGGAGCATATCATGCACACAATAATCATGGCAAAAATGACAAATAGCTATTTGGTGCAGCAGATCTGACAATAAACTCAAATAGCTCTCTTCCAACAGCATTTCGGGCATCAAGATGAGCTCAAATGAAAATGATGCAATGAGATGAAATGATGTACTCTCTGAGGCGAACATTTTCATATGCTACACGCCCAAAATGGAGCTACGGATGCGGAGATATAGCATGAACAAGAATGCAAAATAATGCAAGGGAGAGGGAAAAGTCAACCCTCTAGGGTTTGGCTCCAGATCTAGATCGGGGTGGCACTGTAGCGGCACGGTCGACGAGGATCGCCGGGGAGGTCTTGTTCGCCGGAGAAGAATGAGGCCGGCGGGGGAAGTGGTCGTCGGGCCGGCTGGGTCCGAGCGGAGGGCGGCGGCCGGCATGGAGGGAGAGGGCGGCGCAGGGCGGCGCTGCCGCGGTCGTCGCCGGCAAGGTCCGGCCGGCGAGAGGACGACTCGGTGGCGGCCGGCAATGGCGGCGCAGCTGCCGGCCGGGAGGAGAGGCACCGGGCGCGGGGAAGAAGGGCGGCGCGGCGCGGGCACTTGGGCGGCGGAGGAACGGGCCGGAGGGCCGGCGATGGGCCCCGCGGGCCCTGGCGGCGGTGGCGAAGTGGGCGCCTGGGAAGGCGAATGGGCGGCTGACACATGGCGGCGGGGGTGGAACCGGACACGTCCGGTGCCGGCGGACTTTGTCCGGCGCGCGGAGGAAGACGGAGGCTAGGGTTTCGGGGGAGAGATCCGAAATTTCGGGAGTGGGTCTATATATAGGCATAGGAGGAGCTAGGAGAGTCCAAATGAGGTGCGGTTTTCGGCCACGCGATCATGATCGAACGATCTAGATGATGGAGAGGGTTTTGGTGGGTTTTGGGCCAAATTGGAGGGGTGTTGGGCTGCAACACATACGAGGCCTTCTCGGTCCCTTGGTTAACCGTTGGAGTATCAAACGAAGTCCAAATGGCACGAAACTTGACAGGCGGTCTACCGGTAGTAAACCAAGGCCGCTTGGCAAGTATTGGTCCAACCCGGAAATGTTTAACCCCCACACACGAAAAGAAGGTAGAAAGGACCACCGGAGGAGATAGAAGCGCCGGAAAGCAAAACGGACAGCGGGGAAAATGCTCGGATGCATGAAACGAACACGTATGCAAATGCAATGCACATGATGACATGATATGAGATGCATGACAACGACAACAACACACGGAGACAAAAACCCGAACCCGAGAAATAAAATAACTTAGCGCCGGAAACGGCAAGAGTTGGAGTACATATTAGGTAAATTACATCCGGGGTGTTACACAGGCGTGCCAAGGGCTCCTCCCCTAGTCACGGTCGGCGGCTGGCTGGCCTCGATCCTGGGGTCTTCTTCAAGCAGCGGGCCTTGTTCGATTCGGGCCCCTCGCGAGAGTCGGCTAGCGCCTGGGACCGTGCCAGCCCCCAGCCCCCAACCGAGAGGTGGCGCTCCACTTGATGCTCCACCCGCAGCCCCCGAGGTGGAGGACGAGGTGGGTCGATCGTTCGAGCTCGAGCGCGGGCACAGCGTAGTCCACCACGAGCTCTTCCAAGAGGCGATGGGCATGATGAATCACCTTGGTGAAGAGCTTGCTAGTGTCGACTCGCATCTTGAGGCTGAAGGTCTTCGGTTGGTGGAGGAGCGGCACAAGCTACGAGTGGCCATCAACCTTGCTCGCTATCAGCGCGACCTCGAGAACGCGAAGGCCGAGGCGTCTCTCAAGATTGCCAATGAGGCCTACTCGCAAGCTTTGGAAGAAGCTCACAAGGCCGATTGCTGCCGCGAGGCTGCGGAGGAGCACGCATGGGAGCTTCAGGCCTGGAGCGTGTCCCTTGAGCAGCAGGTGGAGGTGCGCGAGGCTGGTCTTGCATCGTTGAGGGGGACGCCTGCAGAGGAAGAGGAGGTCCGGCAGCACGAGGAGGCGCTGGCCCTGGAAGCCGTGGAGCGCATGTAACGCCCCGAGACCGATGTGCCAGGTGTCTTCCAGTTATTCATTGTCATTGCCATGTCATTCGCTTGCGTGTTGCATCTTGTCATGTCATCATGTGCATTGCATCATCATGTTTTCGAAACTTGCATATGTCCCGGCCTCCCTGTTCCTTTCGTTGTCCGTTATGAGTCCAGCCACACTTGCACGCGTCCGCGGCACGTCCGAAATATTATTTTATAAGTGTCCGGAAAATGTTCTTAGAATGGGATGAAAGTTGGCGTGCGGTGTTTTTATGTTGTAGGTAGGCCGCCTGTCAATTTTCGTCGCATTCAGAGTTCGTTTGACGCCCCAACGGTTAACTATAGGGGCAATATAGTCGGTCTAACGTAGGACGTTTTCGGTCTCCAAAAACAGTCGCCGGGCCTCCCTCTCTTCTCTTCTCTCAGCTCGAGACCGTCTACATAGCCCACTACCTACCGCCAGGCCCAACCTAACCTCTCTCGTCAGCCCGCGGCCCTCCTCGCGCGCGCGCCCAGAAGTTGTCCCGGACCCGTCCCAGGCAGTCGTCACCGTTGGGTCCGGAACATCCCCAAACATCTACAAAACGTCATCGTTTTCTTATTTGGACTCCCTAGCTATTTTATTCGCGATCGTCTGATTATGATCGGTGGGACGAGATAGCCTCTATCCTAATCCTTTGTAATATAAATAGTGGGCAACCCTAGAAATTAGGGATCTTGCCCCACCCATTCCGTGTCCACCGCCGCCACTATCTTCTTGGGGATCCGTGCTGCCCAATCTCCAGCCGCCACCCACACTCCCTCGAATCCTCCATCGAGCCAACCCCGGCTCCTTTGAGATCCCGAAACAGCTATGCAGACGATGCACTCCATGGACGACAGGTGCACGATTTTCATCTAGCCGTCTGCTGCACTTTGATAATATGCACGGACGCACGGATATGCCCTATCGTGCACAAATCGTCTGCTATGCGTCGTGTGCATAGCAGCGCTCTTGAGATCCATCCACCTGCCCGACCCTCACCGGAGATGAGTCCCGACAGCCCTGCTCCTTTCCCCTCTTGCTTCTCTTTCTCTCTCGTCTCACATCTCCTCTCTCTCTCACGAACCTTTTCTTCGATCCATCGCCATGAAGTGCCACAGGAGCTCCGCCGCAAGTCCCAAGCCACACGTCGCCACCAGGGATCCGCCGGACGTGGCCTCTGCCCTAGGACCCGTGCCCGTGCCTCAGTTCAGCCGCACCGCCCTGGGTCCCCGTCAGCGGCAGCCCTCTTGTTCCTGCGCCGGACAGAGGAGCTCGACCCCTTCTTCCCGCTACGTCCTCTGCTTCTTCCTCGAGCCCGCAAGGGAGACGAGCACCCCTGCACCCCGCCGCCTGCAGGGACTGCAGCCATGTCGGCCTCTCGCCGGAGTCCTTCTCCTCGCCACTGCCTCCCTGCAAGCACCGCCGCATCGCTTCCCTGCTTCCTCTTCGCGCTCGTGGCCCACGCCTTCGCCTTGCCGTCGTCCAGCCGTGCCGCCGCGCCCCTGCCTCCCTATTTTCGAAGACGAGCGCTGCCGTTCCCCTGCGTTGACCGGTGCCAAGTTTTCCCTGCGCCTAAAACTGCTCGGATCCGTTGATGCCTCGACCTGCCGCCTCGGATCCCGGCGACCACAGTTCGCCGCTGCCACGCTGAGACCCGCTGCCGCCTCCAACGCCTGCTCGCCGCCGTTCTGCTTCACGCCGCGCCGCCGTCCCGTTCGTCCCTAACAAACTGCAGCTGCTGCTCGGGTCAACGGTCATGCGCACTCGACCGTCCGATCTACCTCCAAGCCAGGCCTTGGGCCGCCTTCCCATGCCGGCCTGCTCCACGCCTCTGGCCCACGTGGGCTATTTCCCGTCCAACGGCCCGTTTTGGCCCATGGTGAGCGCCCCAGCGCCCAGCAGTTTCGGCCCGAGCGCCTGTTTTTTTCCGCGACCAAATTTGCTAATTAACCAGGGTTTGGCAGATTTGCAGAAAAACCCTCCATGTTCGTGCATTTAATAACTCATCTTCCGTGCACCGGATTAAAAAACTTTATATATGAAACTTGCTTAGAATTTCATCTAGTTTAACAATATCCAACTTTAATCTATGTTTAAAATGCTTAAAATGTTGTTTGTTTAAATTTTGCTCAAATAACTTGTTAAAATGTTTTAATTCATAACTAAATAACCGTAGCTCCAAACCTAATAAACTTTATATGTAAATGGGGTAGAATTTTGCCTAGTTTAACATGGTGGCATCATCTTGCATGTTTAACAACTCTAAAATATGGCTTAGGGCAGAACAGTATCAAATCTATAATATGCTCATGGGGTTTTACCGGAATTGTTGTTCGTTGCTTCCGGCCTCATTTAAACTTGCCTAGATTAGATAGTTTCATCATGTTTCACCTCTTGCCATGCTAACAACATTTAATCTTGTTGGGTACATAAACGAGAGAGAACTAAATAAGTCACGTGGTGTTTCGTCAATATGCAACTCGTTGCATAGTGAGCTCCACTTAATTTGTAGGATTGCTTGTGCACTTTGCCATGCCATGCTTCATTAAACCAGACATGCATCATACTTGATTGTGCATCATGCCATGTTCATGTCGTGGTTGTTTACTATATTGTTTGCTTCTTTCCGGTGTTGCTTCTTTGGGTTGGTTTCAATAACGTCGTGTTGTGAGGATTCGTTCGACTTCGTCCGTTTGTCTTCTTCATGGACTCGTTCTTCTTCCTTGCGGGATTTCAGGCAAGATGACCATACCCTCGAAATCACTTCTATGTTTTCTTGCTAGTTGCTCGCTCTTTTGCTATGCCTATGCTGCGATACCTACCACTTGCTTATCATGCCTCCCATATTGTTGAACCAAGCCTCTAACCCACCTTGTCCTAGCAAACCGTTGTTTGGCTATGTTACCGCTTTGCTCAGCCCCTCTTATAGCGTTGTTAGTTGCAGGTGAAGATGAAGTTTGTTCCTTGTTGGAACATGGAGATGTTGTTCCTTGTTGGAACATGTTTACTTGTTGGGATATCACAATATATCTTATTGTAATTAATGCATCTATATACTTGGTAAAGGGCGGAAGGCTCGGCCTTATGCCTGGTGTTTTGTTCCACTCTTGCCGCCCTAGTTTCCGTCATATCGGTGTTATGTTCCCGGATTTTGCGTTCCTTACGCGGTTGGGCTATTATGGGAACCCCTTGACAGTTCTCCTTGAATAAAACTCCTCCAGCAATGCCCAACATTGGTTTTACCATTTGCCACCTAGCCTTTTCTTTTCCCTTGGGAGTCGCGCTCTTCAGGGTCATCATTATTTTACCCCCCCGGGCCAGTACTCCTCTGAGTGTTGGTCCAAACTAGAGTCTTGTGCAGCGCCCCCTCGGGGAAACTCGAGGTTTGGTTTTAGTTGTATGGAGAGCTCATCGGAATGTTCCCTGAGAACGAGATATGTGCAGCTCCTATCGGGATTTGCCGGCACATTCGGGCGGTGTTGGTGGATTTGTTTTACCATTGTCAAAATGTCTTGTAACCGGGATTCCGAGTCTGATTGGGTCTTCCCGCTAGAAGGAATATCCTTCGTTGACCGTGAGAGCTTGTGATGGGCTAAGTTGGGACACCCCTGCAGGGATTTGAACTTTCGAAAGCCGTGCCCGCGGTTATGGGCAGATGGGAATTTGTTAATGTTCGGTTGTAGAAAAATGAAGTTGACCTTAATTAAAATGCATCAACCATGTGTGTAATCGTGATGGTCTCTTTCTGGCGGAGTCCAGGAAGTGAACACGGTGTTGGAGTTATGTTTGACTTAGGTTGTTCTAGGATCACTTCTTGATCATAGATTTATCGACCATGCCTTGCCTTCTCTTCTCGCTCTCATTTGCGTATGTTTAGCCACCATATATGCTAGCCGCTTGCTGCAGCTCCACCTCATACTTTTCCTTACCCATAAGCTTAAATAGTCTTGATCGCGAGGGTGCGAGATTGCTAAGTCCCCGTGACTCATAGATACTTCCAAAACCAGCTTGCAGGTGCCGATGAGACAGATGACGCAACCAAGCTCAAGGAGGAGTTCGTTGAAGATCTTGTCCTTTGTGTTGTTCCGTTTTCCCAGTTGATCAGTAGTGGAGCCCAGTCGGAACGATCGGGGATCTGTGTAGCTTTTGGGGTAGTCTTCTTTTATTTTGGCTCCGTAGTCGGGCCTTGATTGTATCTGGATGATGTAATGCTTTATTCATGTAATTGTGTGAAGTGGCGAGTGTAAGCCAACTATGTATCTCTTTCCCTTATGTATTACATGGGTTGTGTGAAGATTACCTCACTTTCGACATTGCTTTCAATGCGGTTATGCCTCTAAGTCGTGCTTCGACACATGGGAGATATAGCTGCATCGAGGGCGTTACAGCGCAGCCTCGAGCTCGAGCGACTGGAGACGATGGAGCGCCAAGTCGCCCAAGCAGAAGATGTCGTCGGGGCCTGCGAGGCCGGAGTTGAAGAGGAGATCAATCGCCGGGTGGCCGAGGTTCGTGCAGATCTGGAGGGTAGGTACAACTTGAGGCTGCAGCTTGCCGGGCTGGAGGGCACGGGCAGGGCTGCCGCCCTCAGACCTAGGTTGGACGAGGCCGAGAGGCATGCGGAGGACACAGCTGCTGCCCTGGTTACAGCGCAGGCGGACTTGGCCTCCGCCTGCGCCGAGCTACTTTCCCTCCGGAGACGAGTTGACGACGCCGAGGCCGTTGCTCAGCAAAACAAGGAGGAAGTGCTCCAACGCCGAACGCTGGAGCGCGAGCATGCCCCTATGCTTCAAGACCTTCGAAACAAGGCCAATACTGCCCTGGGTTACATCTGCGACGAAGACGCCCCGACCCCTCACTTGAATGATTACGCCAGCCACCTGATCTTCTTCACCGAGGTGGTGATGCGCCTGGAGGCCCAATCTGCTAGAGCTCGACAGCTTGTGGAGGAGAGGGGTCGTGGCCTGCTTCAGCGCGCCTTCTCCCGCGTCCATCTTCTGAATGCTGACCCCAACTTTGACTTTGACGCCGCCATTTCCCCCATACCCACGGCCGTCTGGGACGACTTGGCGCGTTGGGTAGAGGACCATGTCGATGCGTTAGTCAGGGCCTTCACTTTGGAGGATGACGCGGTGGTGGTCGTCGCCGATGAAGGTGACGTGGTCGATGACGGTGATGGGGGTGTCACCGTCGATGGCGATGATACCGACGAAGATGACGACGACGCGAGTGACGCGTCCGCGATTGATGTAATGAGTGATATCTCCGACTAATCCCGTGTTCTCCTGTTGTTTCATCCTGGACGCAAAACTCGGGCGTGGCCCTTGGAAGACTTGTAAGAGCATTTTGAGAGGGGGAGCCCCTTGTGTAAGCAAATTGCAGTTTTTACTTTCCTATGTGATGTGAGTATATGTCCTCATGATGCTGGGGGTGAGCTCCCCGTCGTGGTTTACCTTGGTCAGCGCCAACTTAGGGCTGGGTCGCGAGGCGACGAATTCCTGAGAATCTCGCGGAGCCTATCACCCCTCTTGAGGGGGCCCCGTAAGAGGTGAGCACCAGGCATAGTGCTAGCGCGTGCCTGAAGAGCGTGTGCTCTGCACGGTCCGGCTCGCGAGGAGCTTTGCAAGGAGAAGGCGATGGACAAGAGTCCCAAACCAAACAAGATCTAGAAGGCAAGAAATGGCTCGAATAAGAAAAGGCACTCCCCGCGCGCATCGACAAAAATTCAGCTTCAACTTAAGTCCAGATCCAGAAAGCAAAGCCATAGAAGGAGAGATCCAAAGCAAAAGGCCACGTCCGGCACCTAGTCTAGTCTCCGGGTCTTTAAGTCTTCTCACCAGAGCGGAGCTAAGTGCTGCCACTAGGCGTGGGAGGGAGCTCCAGGGCCCGAGGCCAGCGCTCCTGAGACTCCGGGGCATGTAAAGCCCCAACTCATTATTATGTGAGAGTGTCACGGGCGGCGAGCTTCATAGGCACCGGGCCTTCTTCATAAGTACTGGCCTTTCTTCATATAGCCAGTCGAGGGCCCGGCCTTGCGCCACCCTCGACCTCTTTTGAGCCGACCAGTCACCAGGACGACACAAAAGAGGGAAAGGGGACGCCGGCGGTTCCCTCGGCGACCACGGGTCCTTTGTCGGGGGAAGGGTTGTGGAGGCCACCCCGGCAGAGGGCCTACCTCTGGGTGTCCCCTGGTTTCGCATGCCTTGGGGAGGGGCCTTGCTCCTGACTCCCTTCCGGCGGCCCCCAACGTGTCTCCCTTGTTGGAACAGGTGCCGCCACACTAGGGTCGTCGATCGACGCTGCCACCTGATTCATCTACAGCCCATGGTTAGCATAAGCTTGCTTTTGAGAGATTAGTGGTAACCTGTAGTTGCCGTTGTCGGTGCGATCGTTGTGCTTCTCCGTTGGTTCTTGGAAGGCCTCGACTCCTAGCACCCCCTCTCCCCAATGTTCTCCAATGAACGAGCCAGGGCCGTCCTCTGGTGCGTACCCTTGGTCCATCACCCGGGGCACGTAGGATTTCGGGGCCGTCACCCCGAACACTTCGCCGTGGTGACCCATGCTCCATGTTGCTTGACCCATGGTGGCGCCCTGGGGATGACCGTATGGCATCCGGCTGTGACCGTGGGGGCGACGCTTGCGCCCGTGCCCATTGCGGGCGGCATGGGGGAGTCAGAGCCCCCTACGCCGCCGGCCGTGCTGATGTTGATGAAGCCCCCGGGCATAGTTGATGGCACGCGGATGTGGTGAGGTTCGCCGCGCGGCCCGGCAGTGGCCTGGGAAGGAAGTTGATAGGAGAAGGGCGATGCTCCCGACGCCGCTGCATCCAACAGCTCGGCAACACGCTCCAGCAGTGTGTCTCGACCGCTTGCCATCAGCCTGCACCGCACCAGCTCCCTTGCCACGGTGAGCGCTGCCCTCATGTTTGCTTGCTCCCGTCGTGAGTACGGTGCCGTTGCTGCGGCATGGCTCGCTGCTCTTGCGGCGGCCCGTACTGTGGGGTGAGGGTTGATGATGCCTGGTCGTGCTGCCCACGTCCAGCGGAGTTTGGTGGCGCCCGTGTCGCCTGGGGTGCGTGGTCGTGACCTTCGTGGGCAGGTGTCGCTGCCCGGGCTGGCCAGGCTACCCAGCGGTCGGAGCCGGCCCTTGAGTCGCCGGACATCATGGCTGAGGAGCATCGACAAGCTAGCCGGTGGAGGAGGAGCTCCGGCGCGCAAAATGTTAGATGTGGGGATCCGACAAACCCTTAAGGTTCGAACACTAGGGTGCACGCGAAGTCTTTCCTTCCCACCAATCAACGCCCTAGCTCACTAAGATCTCGCGGACGAACTCGACGAACTCGCACACATAAAGACACAAGATTTATACTGGTTTGGGCCACCGTTGTCGTGTAATACCCTACTCCAGTGTGGTGGTGGTGGATTGTCTCTAGGGCTGATGATGAACAGTACAAGGGGAGAACAACCTCCTGAGGTTGAGGTGTTCTTGAGCTCGGTGAGCTTGTGTGTGTGTGGGTGGTCTGAATGATCCGTCCCCCTCTAAGGTGGTGGCTAGTCCTATTTATACTGGTCCTGGTCCTCTTCCCAAATATCGAGCGGGATGGGAGCCAACAATGGCGGGCTAATTCGAAGGGGGACAGCTAGTACAAGCTATCCTGACAAAAGTGGTCTTCACCTGCCAAAGGCTCTGGTGGTGACGTCCGCCTTGGGCTCCACGATGACCTCCGTCTTGCCGTCCTCCTGGTCTTGGTCTCGTTGTACCAATATAGCAACCTTTTCCTGATGCCTTGGTACTCTTCGCCTACGCTTGCCCCCTTAGCACCAAAAAGGAAACAAGGATGTTGCGCGTGCTAGCGCCCGCCTGGTGCCATGCGTCATGCCTCACGTCACGAGGGTCTCGTGAGGTTTGCCCCTCCTTGATATCTCCACTCCTCATGAGCCTGCCTAACTAGGCTACTCCCGAGGAGGTCTTGTGTCGTCCACCTCGTGAGGCTTGGACCCTCGCGAGGGTCTTGGGTGCTTTGCTGGTGAAGATGGGCCATACGGCCTGCAGGCTCAGCCACGCCATGGGCCGCAGGCAGGCAAGTCTGGGGACCCCCGTTCCCAGAACACCGACATAGCTCAAGTTTTCTATCCTTGCATGGTCCGAGGACCACAGCCTGAAGATGCCGACCCATCCCGTCTGCTATGGTGTCATGAAGACAATCTCTTCAAGCGCAACTTCCAGTTTGCCAAACAGTCTGCCAAGAAGAACAAGAAGGAATTTGGACTCGACTTCAACCCCGGTCCATCTGCTCCTCGGGCTAATGGCACTTGATACGTCTCGAACGTATCTATAATTTTTGATTGCTCCATGCTATATTATCTACTGTTTTGGACATTATTGGGCTTTATTATCCACTTTTATATTATTTTTGGGACTAACCTATTAACAGGAGGCCCAGCCCAGAATTGCTGTTTTTTCCCTATTTTAGGGTTTCGAAGAAAAGGAATATCAAACGGAGTCCAAACGGAATGAAACCTTCGGGAACGTGATTTTTAGCAAGATTATGATCCGGAAGACTTGGACCCTACGTCAAGAAATAAAAGAGGAGGCCATGAGGTAGGGGGCGTGCCTACCCCCCCCCCCCCCGGCGCGCCCTCCACCCTCGTGGGCCCCCTGTTGCTCCACCGACGTACTCCTTCCTCCTATATATACCTACGTACCCCCAAATGATCAGATACGAAGCTAAAACACTAATTCCACCGCCATAACTTTCTGTGTCCACGAGATCCCATCTTGGGGCCTGTTCCGGAGCTCCGCCGGAGGGGGCATCGATCACGGAGGGCTTCTACATCAACACCATAGCCTCTCCGATGAAGTGTGAGTAGTTTACCTCAGACCTACGGGTCCATAGTTAGTAGCTAGATGGCTTCTTCTCTCTTTTTGGATCTCAATACAATGTTCTCCCCCTCTCTTGTGGAGAACTATTCGATGTAATCTTCTTTTTGCGGTGTGTCTCTTGAGACCGATGAATTGTGGGTTTATGATCAAGTCTATCTATGAATAATATTTGAATCTTCTCTGAATTCTTTTATGTATGATTGGTTATCTTTGCAAGTCTCTTCGAATTATCAGTTTGGTTTGGCCTACTAGATTGATCTTTCTTGCAATGGGAGAAGTGCTTATCTTTGGGTTCAATCTTGCGGTGTCCTTTCCCAGTGACAGTAGGGGTAGCAAGGCACGTATTGTATTGTTGACATCGAGGATAACAAGATGGGTTTTTCATCATATTGGATGAGTCTATCCCTCTACATCATGTCATCTTGCTTAAGGCGTTACTCTGTTTTTAACTTAATACACTAGATGCATGTTGGATAGCGGTCGATGAGTGGAGTAATAGTAGTAGATGCAGGCAGGAGTCGGTCTACTTGTCTCGGACGTGATGCCTATATACATGATCATACCTAGATATTCTCATAACTATGCTCAATTCTGTCAATTGCTCAACAGTAATTTGTTCACCCAGTGTAGAATGCTTATGCTCTCGAGAGAAGCCACTAGTGAAACCTATGGCCCCCGGGTCTATCTTTATCATATTAATCTCCTACTACTTAGTTATTTCCTTTGCTATTTACTTTTCCTTTATTTTACTTTGCATCTTTATCATAAAAATACCAAAAATATTATCTTATCATATCTATCAGATCTCACTCTCGTAAGTAGCCTTATAGGGATTGACAACCCCTATTTGCGTTGGTTGCGAGGATTTATTTGTTTTGTGCATGTACGAGGGACTTGCGCATAGCCTCCTACTGGATTGATACCTTGGTTCTCAAAAAATGAGGGAAATACTTATGCTACTTTGCTGCATCATCCCTTCCTCTTCGGGGAAAGCCAACACAGTGCTCAAGAGGTAGCAAGAAGGATTTCTGGCGCCGTTGCCGGGGAGGTCTACGCAAAATTCAACATACCAAGTACCCATCACATACCCTTATCTCCCGCATTACATTATTTTCCATTTGCCTCTCATTTTCCTCTCCCCCACTTCACCCTTGCCGTTTTATTCGCCCTCTCTCTCTATCCTCCCTCTCTTTCTCTATTTTCCTCTATTTGCCCGCTTGCTTTTTGTTTGCTTGTGTGTTAGTTTGCTTGCTTGCCTCTATGGCTCTACCAAATTTTGGTGATCTCCACCTTAAAAGGCTAGAAGAGATCGAACGCAATGTGAGGAGTTTTATGGTCTTCCAATTTGAACATAATAGTTTCTTCAGAAACGAGCTTAAAGAACAGAAAAGTTTTATGAGTTTTATGAATAAAGAGCTTGATGATATGTCTAAATAATTCAATGGTTTAAGATCCCAAATTGCTCATCTTGAGAAGTTAACTGCTGAAATTTCGGATAGGCAGGCTACCTTAGTTAATAAGATGGCCGCTAAACCGGATTGCTATGAAAATAATGATGAAGATCTAAAAGTTATTGATGTGTCCCCTATTAAATCTTTGTTTTGAAATATGAATCTTGATAATGATGGGACTGAATATGGTCCACCTTTACATAGAAGGCGTTCCAAGAATTCGGAATTTGTTGATCTTGATGCTAAATTTGATAAAAGTGGGATTGAAGAAATTAAAACCCTAGATGTTGCTAAACCCACTATTATGGATTTCAAGGAATTTAACTATGAAAATTTCTCTTTCATTGATTGTATTTCCTTGTTGCAATCCGTGCTAAATTCTGCTCATGCTTATAGTCAAAATAAAGCGTTTACTAAACATATCGTTGATGCCTTGATGCAATCTTATGAAGAAAAACTTGAATTGGAAGTTTCTATCCCTAGAAAACTTTATGATGAGTGGGAACCAACTACTAAAATTAAAATTAAAGATCATGAATGCTATGCTTTATATGATTTGGGTGCTAGTGTTTCACGATTCCAAAGACTTTGTGTGATTTGTTAGGTTTTCGTGATTTTGATGATTGCTCTTTAAACTTGCACCTTGCGGATTCCACTATTAAGAAACCTATGTGAAGAATTAATGATGTTATTATTGTTGCAAATTGGAATTATGTGCCCGTAGATTTTATTGTTCTTGACATAGATTGCAATCCTTCATGTCCTATTATTCTTGGTAGACCTTTCCTTAGAACGATTGGTGCAATTATTGATATGAAGGAAGGAAATATTAGATTCCAATTTCCATTAAGGAAAGGCATGGATAACTTTCCTAGAAAGAAAATTAAATTACCTTATGAATCTATTATGAGAGCCACTTATGGATTGCCTACCAAAGATGGCAATACCTAGATCTATTCTTGCTTGTTATGCCTAGCTAGGGGCGTTAAACGCTAGCGCTTGTTGGGAGGCAACCCAATTTTATTTTTATTCCTTGCTTTTTGCTCCTTTTTAGTAATAAATAATTTATCTATCCTCTGTTTTGGTTGTGTTTTTTGTGTTTAATTAGTGTTTGTGCCAAGTAGAACCGTTGGGAAGACTTGAGGAAAGTCTTGTTGAACTTGCTGTAAAAAATAGAAACTTTAGCGCTTCCATTTTTATTTGGAGAGTGATATTTAGTTAATTATTTTTGAAGATGATTAATATAAATTCCTCACGTCCAGCAATTTATTTTATAATTTTTGGCATTCCAGATCTTGCGCTAGCTACAGATTACTACAGACTGTTCTGTTTTTGATAGATTCTGTTTTTCGTGTGTTGTTTGCTTATTTTGATGAATCTATGGCTAGTAAAATAGTTTATAAACCATAGATAAGTTGTAATACAGTAGGTATAACACCAATATAAATAAATAATGAGTTCATTACAGTACCTTGCAGTGTTCTTTTATTTTCTTTCGCTAACGGAGCTCATGAGATTTTCTACTTTAAGTTTTGTGTTGTGAAGTTTTCAAGTTTTGGGTAAAGATTTGATGGATTATGGAACAAGGAGTGGCAAGAGCCTAAGCTTGGGTATGCCCATGGCACCCCCAAGATAATCTAAGGACACCTAAAAGCGAAAGCTTGGGGATGCCCCGGAAGGCATCCCCTCTTTCGTCTACTTCTATCGGTAACTTTAATTGGAGCTATATTTTTATTCGCCACATGATATGTGTTTTGCTTGGAGCGTCTTGTATTATTTGAGTCTTTGATTGTTTGTTTACCAAAATCATCCTTGCTGCACACACCTTTTGAGAGAGCCATACATGATTTGGAATTTGTTAGAATACTCTATGTGCTTCGCTTATATCTTTTGAGTTATATAGTTTTGCTCTAGTACTTCACTTATATATTTTAGAGCACGGTGGTGGATTTGTTTTATAGAAACTATTGATCTCTCATGCTTCACTTAGATTATTTTGAGAGTCTTAAATAGCATGGTAATTTTCTTAAAATCCTAATATGCTAGGTATTCAAGAATAATAAAAAAAATTCTCTTATGAGTGTGTTGAATACTGTGATAAGTTTGATACTTGATAATTGTTTTGAGATATGGAGATGGTGACATTAAAGTCATGCTAGTTGAGTAGTTGTGAATTTGAGAAATACTTGTGTTAAAGTTTGTGATTCTCGTAGCATGCACATATGGTGAACCGTTATGTGATGAAGTTGGAGCATGATCTATTTATTGATTGTCTTCCTTATGAGTGGCGGTCGGGGACGAGCGATGGTCTTTTCCTACCAATCTATACCCCTAGGAGCATGCGCGTAATACTTTGCTTTGATAACTTGTAGATTTTTGCAATAAGTATATGAGTTCTTTGTGACTAATGTTGAGTCCATGGATTATACACACTCTCACCCTTCCAGCTTTGCTAGCCTCTCTAATACCGCACACCTTTCGCCGATATCATACACCCACCATATACCTTCCTCAAAACAGCCACCATACCTACCTATTATGGCATTTCCATAGCCATTCCGAGATATATTGCCATGCAAATTTCCACCGTTCCGTTTATTATGACACACTTCATAATTGTCATATTGCTTAGCATGATCATGTAGTCGACATCGTATTTGTGGCAAAGCTACCATTCATAATTCTTTCATACATGTCACTCATGAGTCATTGCATATCCCGGTACACCGTCGGAGGCATTCATATAGAGTCATATTTTGTTCTAAGTATCGAGTTGTAATTGTTGAGTTGTAAGAAAAATAAAAGTGTGATGATCATCATTATTAGAGCATTGTCCCAGTGAGGAAAGGATGATGGAGACTATGATTCCCCCACAAGTCGGGATGAGACTCCGGACGAAAAAAGAAAAAAAAGAAAAAAAGAGGCCATAAAAAAAGAAAAGGCCCAAATAAAAAAATGTGAGAAAAAGAGAGAAGGGACAATGTTACTATCCTTTTACCACACTTGTGCTTCAAAGTAGCACTATGATCTTCATAGTAGAGAGTCTCTCATATTATCACTTTCATATACTAGTGGGGATCTTTCATTATAGAACTTGGCTTCTATATTCCAATGATGGGCTTCCTCAAATTGCCCTAGGTCTTCATGAGCAAGCAAGTTGGATGCACACCCACTTAGTTTCTTTTTGAGCTTTCATATGCTTATAGCTCTAGTGCATCCGTTGCATGGCAATCCCTACTCACTCACATTGATATCTATTGATGGGCATCTCCATAGCCCGTTGATACGCCTAGTTGATGTGAGACTATCTTCTCCCTTTTTGTCTTCTCCACAACCACCACTCTATTCCACCTATAGTCCTATGTCCATGGCTCACGCTCATGTATTGCGTGAAAATTGAAAAAGTTTTGAGAATGTCAAAAGTATGAAACAATTGCTTGGCTTTTCATCGAGGTTGTGCATGATTTAAATATTTTGTGTGGTGAAGATAGACCATAGCCAGACTATATGATTTTGTAGGGATAACTTTCTTTGGCCATGTTATTTTGAGAAGACATAATTGCCTTGTTAGTATGCTTGAAGTATTACTATTTTTATGTCAATATGAACTTTTGTCTTGAATCTTTCGGATCTGAATATTCATACCACAATTAAGAAGAATTACATTAAAATTATGCCAAGTAGCAATCCGCATCAAAAATTCTGCTTTTATCATTTGCCTACTCGAGGACGAGCTGGAATTAATCTTGGGGATGCTTGATACGTCTCCAACGTATCTATAATTTTTTGATTGCTCCATGCTATATTATCTACTGTTTTGGACATTATTGGGCTTTATTATCCACTTTTATATTACTTTTGGGACTAACCTATTAACCGGAGGCCCAGCCCAGAATTGCTGTTTTTTGCCTGTTTTAGGATTTCGAAGAAAAGGAATATCAAACAGAGTCCAAACGGAATGAAACCTTCAGGAACATGATTTTTTAGGAAGATTATGATCCGGGAGACTTGAACCCTACATCAAGAAAGAAAAGAGGAGGCCACGAGGTAGGGGGCGCGCCTACCCCCCAGGCGCGCCTCCACCCTTGTGGGCCCCCTATTGCTCCACCGACGTACTCCTTCCTCCTATATATACCTACGTACCACCAAACGATCAGATATAGAGCCGAAACCCTAATTCCACCGCCACAACTTTCTGTATCCACGAGATCCCATCTTGGGGCCTATTCCGGAGCTCCGCCGGAGGGGGCATCGATCACGAAGGGCTTCTACATCAACACCATAGCCTCTCCGATGAAGTGTGAGTAGTTTACCTCAGACCTACGGGTCCATAGTTAGTAGCTAGATGGCTTCTAATTTCTTCTTGGATCTCAATACAATGTTATCCCCCTCTCTTGTGGATAACTATTCGATGTAATCTTCTTTTTGTGGTGTGTTTGTTGAGACCGATGAATTGTGGGTTTATGATCAAGTCTATCTATGAATAATATTTGAATCTTCTCTGAATTCTTTTATGTATTATTGGTTATCTTTGCAAGTCTCTTTGAAATATCAGTTTGGTTTGGCCTACTAGATTGATCTTTCTTGCAATGGGAGAAGTGCTTAGCTTTGGGTTCAATCTTCCGGTGTCCTTTCCAGTGATAGTAGGGGCAGCACGGCACGTATTGTATTGTTTCCATCGAGGATAACAAGATGGGGTTTTCATCATATTGCATGAGTCTATCCCTCTACATCATGTCATCTTGCTTAAGGCGTTACTCTGTTTTTAAATTAATACTCTAGATGCATGCTGGATAGCGGTCGATGAGTGGAGTAATAGTAATAGATGCAGGCAGGAGTCGGTCTACTTGTCTCGGACGTGATGCCTATATACATGATCATACCTAGATATTCTCATAACGATGCACAATTCTGTCAATTGCTCAACAGTAATTTGTTCACCCACCGTAGAATACTTATGCTCTCGAGAGAAGCCACTAGTGAAACCTATGGCCCCCGGGTCTATCTTTATCATATTAATCTCCTACTACTTAGTTATTTCCTTTGCTATTTACTTTTCCTTTATTTTACTTTGCATCTTTATCATAAAAATACCAAAAATATTATCTTATCATATCTATCAGATCTCACTCTCGTAAGTAGCCTTATAGGGATTGACAACCCCTATTTGTGTTGGTTGTGAGGATTTATTTGTTTTGTACAGGTACGAGGGACTCGCTCGTAGCCTCCTACTGGATTGATACCTTGGTTCTCAAAAACTGAGGAAAATACTTACGCTATTTTGCTGCATCATCCCTTCCTCTTCGGGGAAAACCAACGCAGTGCTCAAGAGGTAGCAGCACTCGTGATGCTGAACACATCCTCGACGGTCTCCTCACTCACATTGCTGTTCAGGGGGCAGTTGTGGAGCACTCTAAGAATGATGCTGACGCTGATGAAGCGCCAGGTCCACCAAGGCCACAGAAGTAGATGAAGTCGAAGGCTTCAAAGCCCTCGGCTGCACCTAAAGCTTCGCATGCGAAGCCACTGACCACTGCACCACCTGAAGCAAGTGTGCAGTCTGAAGATCTTTCTCGCATCTCCAAGAAGATCGAGAAGTCTTCAAAGCAGATGAAGCCCATCCAGCACTCTGGGCAAGAAGTGACCCCAGCTGATATTTTGCGGAATGAAGAAGCCACCATTGATCTGTCGAGGGATGATGATCTTGGTGATGATGCTCTTGAGATGCTCCTAAAGAGCAAGGAGGAGGCGGAGATCTTCAATGATCTGCCCCTTTTTGATGCGGATATCTTGAACAACTTCATTGATGAATGATTTGAAAACCCCAGCATCAACATCGACGACCTTGAGCTTCCAATTGGCATCAGTGTCTCTTTCCATAGTGCCATTGCTACTGAGCTGGCTCTGGCTCAGAAGATCGTTGAACTGAAGAACAAGATTGATCATGAGAAAGCTCAGTTCAATAGGAACATGGCCAATCTCAGTGTGGCTGATGTTCAAAGCTTCAAGCAGATGCTGCATGAGCTCAAGGAGCAGTTTCACCAGAAACGCGAGGAAGCTAAAGGTTCAAGAGAGACAATGAAATACTTTGCTGATGAAAGTGTGCAAGCGGACAATGAGGCTGAGAAGCATAAGGCACTAGGGCGCCCTGGCATCGACCCCAGAATGGTTGCCAAAAAGAAGAAGAAGCCTGTTGTGGCCCAAGCTGAAGCATCAAGGAAGGAAGCACCAAGCATTGTCTTCCCCGCCAGCATGACAGGCTCGAAGCCTAAGGTCCCCATAGCTACTTCAGAACTGAAGAAAACAAGGGTAGCTACGGTCGAAGCTAGAAAGTGCAAGAATAAGAAAGCCACTGATGATACCCCAGAACCCAAGAAGCGGAATACAAAGTTTTCGAATAAAGATTGGGCTGCTCCCTCAGAGCCCCTCTTTGTTGAACCCATCTCAGTTGTTTGTCCTGCATCCAACTACCAAGAACGTCAGCTAGTACTTCATGAGCCTGCTTCCATAGAGTCTCCTAAAGCTAAAGATATTCCAGCTGCTGACCCCATCATAGCTGAAGACATTGGTCATCACGACAATGTAGAAGATGATGAAGTCCTTCCTCAGATCGAGCACCAACTGGTATCATCGCTTGTTCTTACGAACAGCGAACACACCAGCATTATTCGTCCATTGACGCCAATTGCTCAGGATGCATCGTGGGCTGATCACCCCCAAGACACACCAAGCCAAGACACACCCAGTACTCCCCCTCCTCAAGTTACCACTCTGGTACTTGATGATGACACTTACATGGTGAAGACCACCCCATCTCCAAAGGCATCGCCCGCATTCCGCAGGCTTCGCAATGGCACTAGGCCACAGGTCGCCAAGCCGAGTGTTCCAGAAGGAGAAGTGCAAAACAACTCAGTGGCACGATAAGTGTTTCCTGACGCCACTCCAACTGCGAACGTCTTTGAGTCCGAAGCAAAAGCTGCTGAAGACACTCCGGCTGCATCAGCCGATGAGCAACAAGAACCCCAAGAACCCCGTCAAGAAGAAGAGCGAGTTGCCACACCCCCTACCAACCTAGAAGTTGTTCTCGAGGAGAATGAGTCAGTGCCCGTCCCTCCAGCTACTCAAGTGGAGGTTGAAAACACTAAGGCGGCCACCAACAACACTACTGAAGCCAATGATGTTCTCATGGCTGAATCTAATGTGGCGCCTGTCGGTGTCAAAACCAGTGGATCACGGGTAGGGAGTCCCGAACTATGCATCTAGGATCGATGGTAACAGAAGACAGGGGACACGATGTTTACCCAGGTTCGAGCCCTCTCTATGGAGGTAATACCCTACTTCTTGCTTGATTGATCTTGATGAATATGAGTATTACAAGAGTTGATCTACCACGAGATCATAATGGCTAAACCCTAGAAGTATAGCCTAAGAATATGGTAATGAGTATATGTGTCTCCCTTCCGGACTATCGCCTGCGGTTTATATAGACACCGAGGGGATCTAGGGTTTACATGGAGTCAGTTACATAAGAAGGAATCTTCAGTCGCCAGGCTTGCCTTCCACGCTAAGTAGAGTCCAATCCGGACATGGTGCAGTCTTCGGGCTTCATGTCTTCACAGCCCATCAGTCCGGCCCATAGATAACAGGCCGGGCTTCCAAGGACCCCTTAGTCCAGGACTCCCTCAGTAGCCCCTGAACCTGGCTTCAATGACAAGGAGTCTGATGCGCAGACTTGTCTTTGGCATTGCAAGGTGGGTTCCCTCCTTCCGAACTCCAGAACAGTCTTAGGGCGAAGTGAGTATATCCGGATGTGTGTGTAGCGAGTATAATATCCCACGAGCTCAACTTGTTGATAATTGTTTATGACATCACATCGTGCCTGCCTGGTTGGTATTTCCAACCATCAGCTAGCGAGCCGCCCCACATCTCGGGGTGTGGTTTTACTGGCACGCCTCGTCAGGGCAGAGATCGTGTCCCTTTATTTATGGGATTTTCAATAAGGCAGGCGTGGGTAACCCAACCGTCCCCTAGGTACAACTCCTTGGTGATAGGTAAGATTAGAGACCCTGGGAGAGACACCCAATATCCGGGGCCTTTTTATAGAGAGCTTGTATCTTCTTCTTCCCTTGCGCTTGCTCCTTCCTCAACCCCAGCCACCCCAAGTTCCAAACCACGGGTTCCAATCACCGCCAGCCTTAGTCATGTCCGGATCCAACCGTCAGGGCCGATAGGTGGCTTCTTCTATCACAGAGGAGGACATTGCGGAGCTTCGTGTAGCGAGGTACCTGACCTAGGAAATCTTTCATCGGCTTCCGGTGCAAGGGCAAGTCATACCGACCCCCAGATCTGGTGAGAGGGTTGTATTTGTGTCTCACTTCCTTCACGGGCTAGCGTTCGCGCTTAACCCCTTCGTCCGGGGGCTCATGTTCTACTATGGGCTAGATTTTCACGATCTGACCCCGGACTCTATTCTCCTCATCTCGACATTTATTGTCACGTGTGAGGCCTTACTCCGGACTCCTCCGCACTTTGGCTTGTGGCTCAAGCCCTTTGATGTGAGGCCACAGGTGGTGGAGGAGGAGCAGGCAGAGTGCGGCAGCGTCATAATAGGCAAACTGGCCGGCGCGGTTTGGCCCGAAGGATCTTTCGCCAAATCTTCAGACCTGTGGCAGCATGGGTGTTTTTATGTCAACGAGCCGCGGAGCTCCAAGTGGGCGGCTACACCTGTGTTCCAACCCGTCCCTCCAGTTTAGCTTGCTCCATGGGTCAATAAGGGATTGGACTGGGGATCCGTCAATGAAGTGCAGACTCTCCAAAGTCGCATCCGAAGCCTTATCGAGAAGGGCATCGATCTTGTGAACATCATTCAAATAATGCTAGTCCGCCGGATCCTACCATGTCAGCGGCAGCCTCTTCATATGTGGGAGTTTAACCCAGAAGGGCGGCAGACCCTACAACACTTCTTCGGCACTACGCACAAAGGAATGTGGAAATTATATTTCGGGGAACGAGAGCAATGGCCGGACACCACCGAAGACGTTGGCCTCGACTGCAATCATCCGGACACTTCGATAAGTATTCGGTATCCGAGCACCTTCCATTCAGGTATCTCTTAACAACATATTGAACAATCCGTCCCTATACAGGACTGGATAAAGAAAGCGGTGCTGATCTGGTGTCCGACGCCTCTTCTCGAAGGCCCTGCGACCGACCTGCTGGCGAGGATGCTGGTTCCGACACCGTACCAGGTGGCCGCGTTCGGGGAAACCGAAGTACTTTTGCCCAAGGGCAAGAGTGCTGAGGGTGTCCTCCAAGGCAACAAGAGGGCCGCTTCCGAAGATCGGAAGGGGAAACCTTCCAAGAGAGGAAAACACCGTCATTGAGCGGCTTGGGCCGGGCGAGCGAGACTGCCGTAGAGTTTGATGATGAGGATGAGCCTCGAGGCAGACCGTAAGCGAGGCTGGGGTACTTTGAACGCACCTCATTCTTTTCCTATTAGTGAAGTAATCATCCGATATATGTTCATCCACGCAGGTTAACGCCTGGTGCTTCTCAATCGTCCTCTTCTTCGGGAGATCTTCTTCTGGAGATGATGGAGAGTGACACGCCTCCTCCGGCCGCATCGCCCAACAGGGGAGATGATACCGAGGTATCATCCCGACGGGCTCCTCCTGAACACCAAATAGTACAGGAAGTGAAGGAGGTGTTACCCGAAGGCGGTGCCTCTGTTACTCGGGGTTCCGGGATCAAGACTAGCGTCTCAGAACCATACGGTTTACAGCCGGAGATGATTCCGGAGGAAAGTAAGCGGGCTCCCTCACAGGAACGTCGTACTCTGGCGGCGGTGTCCGAAAACCCAGGAGCGCCGGACATGCTGACGGGCCTGCTACGACGGGCATCCATTTCAGAAGAGCACAGTACCTTGATGGCTATGGTGGTCAAAAAGGTTTTGTCCATGAAGAGTGGATTGGACGAGGCCTTCACGGGCCTTCTGAGAGGTTTTGAGGTTTGTGATGTAGTTTTGTCAATTGAGTTTTATTGACAGAATGCACCTGTTGTATATGCAGTAGCCCCCGAGGCTCAGATTGTCTTCCGAAGGAAGTGATTGGAGGATCAAAAAGATATGCTCGGGTATTAACCTTGGTTTAATTTGAAATACAGGCTGTTGCCCCTCCTGTGGCTGCCTAGAGTACGGAAGTGGCCAAACTACAGCAAAAGCTGGATATTGCGGAGGATGACATTGCATTGATCAACATGCGTCTTGACGACTCGCAAGGTACGTATTTCGAGCATTCTTTACACCATTGTGCTTGACACAGGAAAGTGTTGTATATGAAATGTGCATATGATGCAGATGGTGCTGCCGCCGTGGAGGTTCTTTGGGCGGAGCTAGTCCGGGCCAAGGAGTGGGTCCGGCTTAGTGATGCTGCTGCTAAAGAGGCATCGGTTGAACTGAAGGCCGAACAAGCTGCACGATGCCAGGTCGAGGAGAAGGTATCCACAATGACACTTGCTTTGGAGAATGCCACTAGCCGCTGCGAAATTCTTGAGAAGGAGAATGAAACCTTAACGGCTGAATTGGACAAGGCCCGACAGGAGGCAAGAGAAGCGCGATCAGAGTCCGGAGCACTCCGTGAGGAGGTTCAGCAGGTGAAAGAGATAGTGGCTGGAAAGCCTTTTCTGTTGCAGACTAAGTTCGGCGACCCGGACTATGCTTAGATGAACCAAGTGTGGAGTTCTCCGGACGAGTATTTGGACTTGCCGAAGAGTTCTTCCGATGCAGCGCGGTATTACCAAGCGCGAGCTGGATATGCGACGGAGAAGCTTTTTTGGTCACAGTTCGGTGCGTCTAAGCGCCCGCTGCTACTTAATGAGCAGATGTCCCAATGGGCCGAACTTCATAGGGTATCTGGCGCTACCATGAAGGATGTTATAATCCGGCTGTGGCCAACCAAGCCTGTGCCGAGTTGATATTTCGGTTTGGTGTAGAAGCTTGTCGACGTGGTGCCGCGAATCGATGCTACAAAGCGATCGGCGTGCATTGAAGGTGCATGGATGGCCCTTGCCCAAGTCAAGACATTTTGGGAAAAGATGAAGGCTGTCGACGGTGCTATGAAGGGTCCGCCCGGGGGCAGGGACCGTTCGGAACCGGAGAGTTACTTTGAAGACGTCCTGGAGGCTGCCCGCTTGATAGAGGGTCAATGTTCGAAAAACATAATGTTCGAGTGAGGTGTATGATGATTGTAAAATACAACTTTATAGTTAATCTATTTGTGTTTTGCTCGAAAGATTGAATTCCTCCTATGCGGTTGTTTGAATATAATCTAAAAGTTTTCCAGTTGTCGGCTTCAGCCCCCTCATAGGAAGTACGGGGGTGTTTGGAAAAGCATTTAATCACTCTTTATCCAACGTCTTGGTCCATGGAGGAGGTGATAATGCGGCGAACCAGGCAATCGGACTATAAGGCATTAAAACTTCCACTTAACCATAGGAGTTTTATGGTGGGGCTACGACATAGCCCCTGGTGTGCATGCGGCGTGTGGTGCCTTGCATATCTGATCTGAAAAAGATCCTTCGTGTTACACAGAGAATCACTAAGGATTCCAACAAGTCGTCAAGTGGTTGACCAGCTCTCGCCGCATCATGACAGTCAGTTTTCGGCTTTCTCTACTGAGGTGCTCATCCGGTCTAGGCCAGGGCACAATCGTAGTAGTTCTCGCTTAACTACCCTAGCCGATAGGGCGGAACGTAGGGTAGCAAACACAGGAGCTGGGCAACCCAACTATTGACCCAAGACAATGATTCGGAGCTGATGCATATAAGGCCAAACTTGCGACACCGAAGTATGCTATAGAGCTGTTCGGACTTTTACTAGCAGCTCATTCGTTCCCATGCCGAGCCCCTGGCAGGGTATGCCGAGGTGTATCTGCAGAGCAGCCGATAAGGCCGTACTTAAAAGAGTATGGAAGATCAGTTCAGATGAGACTTACTGAGAACAGAGCGATGTGCCAATGATAAATTTGTATATATATAATAATATTAAAAAAGAGAAGACCGCGGACATGGCTATTTGATATGCACGGGGTCGGGATCAGGGGAAAGAGGGCATAGTACAAGCTCGGAATAAAGAGTGCGGTCAACAAAAGTTATTTTTGGACCTCCGGTCACACGTCTGCGTCGCTCGTCCTCGGGGAGGGGAATCCTTAACGGAAGTAGCCCCTTAGGTGAGCGTACGGATCCGGACTTTTATAGAGTCCGTTGTAGATGTAGTCCGGCTGGTCACCAGTTATTTAGGGATGATACATAAAAATAAAGTAAGCAGATAGAAAATGTTATGGGAATGCTTGCAGGGTGTCCGTATTGTGCTTCAGCCGATGCCCATGGTATCTTGAGTGCGTAGTGATGTGCGCGTGGTGCAAATTTTGCCAGTACAGTATGTGGGTGGCGGAAGACAGACTGCGATTCGCGTTCCCGGAGTAGTCAAATATCGGAGGGAAACTGTTTCTGGCCCCTGGCGTTCTGCTGGCGAGCCAATTCGTCGTCTTTATTGCCTGGTGGCCTCCTCCCCTTGTGATCAACGTTGAGCTTGCCTGCTTGCTTGAAGACCCAACTGTTTCGGTTGGTATGATTAGCTGGCATATCAGGTTGCCCGTGAATCTGACAAGGTCGGTCCAATATCCTGTTGAGGGTGGATGGTCCATCCTGGTTTGCCTTTAGTGGCTTCTTCCGTTGACCAGGCTTCGGATTGTGAAATCCGGCGTTCACCGTTGTGTCGTGTATATAACTGCGACCGTTGTGTTGGGTTTGTCGTAGCTTGCCATTGCCATCTCGGATTTCGGAGGTGCCCGGGCTGCTGGCATCGTTGCTTTTACGAGCCAGCCAGTTGTCTTCTCCCGCGCAGAAGCGGGTCATTAGAGCAGTAAAGGCTGCCATGGATTTGGGTCCTTCCTGGCAGAGGTGACACGCTAGCGATTCGTCCTAGACGCTATGTCTGAAGGCCGCTAGGGCTTCTGCGAATGAACAGTCGACAATTTGGTTCTTTTTGATTAAGAACCTGGTCCAGAGCTCCCTGGCCGACTCGCCGGGCTCCTGGACAATGTGACTTAAGTCATCGACATATAATGGCCGGACATATGTTCTCTGGAAATTGCCTCGAAAGGCGTCTTCCAAATCTTCCCAGTTGCCAATGGAATTTTCTGGCAAACTGTTTAGCCAGTACCGACCTGGCCCTTTAAGCTTGAGAGGTAGGTATTTAATGGCGTGGAGGTCGTCTCCACGGGCCATGTGAATATGAAGGAGGTAATCCTTGATCCGTACCACGGGATCTGTTGTTCCATCATATTATTCGATGTTGATGGGTTAAACCCGTCTGGGAATTCGTGCTCCATTACTTCGTTAGTGAAGCAGAGAGGGTGTGCGGCACCTCTATGTTGGGCCACACTATGAAGCACCTCCGGCGGGTTCCGTTTATGGTGTACGACCCGGGCATGGTCAGCTTTATAGCGTCCGAATAGGCGACCATCATCGTCGGTAGGGATATATCTTCGTGATCTGTACATTGATCGTGTACGTCCTGCTCTACCCTTAGTGTATTGGTTGATATCGCGGGTATTCCTCCGAGCTGTTTTGTTTTGATGGCCGGATGGGTTGGTATGGTGCTCTGCTTGGGCTGCTACTTTGACTGGACCGAACTGTGGTTGGCCTGCCGCATTATTCAATGGTGGTATGTGCTCCATCGCCCTGCCATTGTATTGAGAGGGCCACCTATTCTTTGGGTGGCTTTTGATTGGGCTGCTAAGGCCGTGTTCTTTGGCGATGGCGGCCAAGACCTCGGTCCATCTATCATTGAGCAAATCTTGGCTTGCTTGAAGCTGCAGCTGCTTCTTTTTGAGGCTCCTTGAAGTGGCTATAAGCTGGCATTTAAAGCGCTCATACTCGAGAGGTTCCTTGGGTATGATAAAGTCTTTGTCGCCGAGGATCTCCTCTTCCTCGGAGGGTGGGAGATAATTGTTGTCCTCTGAGTCCCCATATGTGGTCTGTTCATCAGAGCTATCCTGCCCGCCTTCCTATTCATCCTGCTCGGATTCTACTTCAGCAGAGTCTTTGTTGTCCGGGGTGTCGTCTTCTCTGGTGTTGGCGGTGTTTTCTCTTGGGCGATGTGGCCTAGGGTGCCGGTTTTCGGGCTGTGTACCACGCGGTTTGTTCTCGGCGGGATCCTTCTTGTCATCCTCGAGAGCGCCGTGAGGTGTGTCTTTCATACACATGTCATACCAGGAAGTGGTCTTCCCGTGTCGAACAGGTAATAAGCTCTGGCCTTGACCCTCATCGTCGTCCAAACCGTTGATGTCTTCGGGGCAGGGGTCGGGCGTGTTGGTTACGTCTTCAACCGTGGCTATGAAGTGGGCGGCGGGTGGGAAACAAAATTCCTCATCGTCCGCAGAGAGTTCGAACCGAACATAGTTCGGCGACAGGTCGCTTGCCAGTGATAGGTTTTTTAGTGAGTTTAGCATGTCACTGTAACACCCTCCATGCGACTATAGCTCCCACGTGTCGAGGCACGACTTAGAGACATAATCGCATTGAAGGCATATGTCGCAAGTTAGGTAATCTTCACAACATCCCATGTAATATACATAATAAAAGGGGAGATAACAATAGTTGGCTTACACTCGCCACGTCAATCAAGTACATAAAATAGCATTACATCAACCAAACACTCATGGCCCGACTACGGCACCAAAATAAAAGATAACCCAACATGCGACACGGTCCCGATCACCCCCAACTGGGCACCACTACTGATCATCAGGAACGGAAACATAGTAACGTTGAGAGTCCTCGTCGAACTGCCACTTGAGCTCGAGCGCGTCACCTGGAGCAGAATCATCAGGCCCTGCATCTGGTGTAATAGTAATCTATGAGCCACAAGGACTCAGCAATCTCGCACCCTCGCGATCAAGACTATTTAAGCTTATAGGTAAGGCAAGGTAAAATATGTGTGGAGCTGCGGCAAGCGACTAGCAAATATGGTGGCTATCCTGTTTGCAAAAGAGAGCGAGAAGAGAAGGCAAAGCGCGAGCGAGAAACTAGAGAGCAACCTGCACAAACATTACTCCAACACCGTGTCCACTTCCTGGACTCCCCCGAGAAGAGGCCATCACGGTAACTCACACGGTTGATTCATTTTAATTAAGTTAAGGTTCAAGTTATCTACAACCGGACATTAACAAAATCCCATCTGCCCATAACCGCGGGCACGGCTTTCGAAAGTTCAAATCCCTGCAGGGGAGTCCCAACTTAGCCCATGACAAGCTCTCACGGTCCACGAAGGAATAGACCTCCTCCCGAGACGTTCCGATCAGACTCGGTACCTCGGTTCTTCAAGACACTTCGACAGGTTAAAACAAATCCAGCAAAACCGCCCGAATGTGCCGACAAATCCCGATAGGAGCTGCACATATCTCTTTCTCAGGGCACACTCAGATTGTCCTAGGTACGGGTAGGCCAGCCCAGAGTTGCCCCTGGTGGCCACCGGCAGCTGACAGGTGGACCAACACTCAGAGGAGCACTGGCCCAGGGGGGTTTAAAATAAGATGACCCTCGGGCTCCGAAAACCCAAGGGAAAAGAGGCTAGGTGGCAAATGGTAAAACCAAGGTTGGGTATTGCTGGAAAAGCTTTAATCAAGGCGAACTATCAAGGGCTTCCCATTATAACCCAACCGTGCAAGGAACGCAAAATCCGGGAACATAACACCGATATGACGAAAACTAGGGCGGCAAGAGTGGAACAAAAAACTAGGCGAGAGGCCGAGGCTTCCACCCTTTAGCAAGTATATAGATGCACGAAGATAACATGGCAATATAATGAAATCCCAACAAGAAAATAAAGTTCCAACAAGGAGCGGTCTCCAATCTTCACCTGCAACTAGCAACGCTATAAGAGGGGCCGAGCAAAGCGGTAACATAGCCAATCAACGGTTTGCTAGGACGTGGTGGGTTAGAGGTTTGACATGGCAATTTGGGAGGCTTGAAAGCAAGTGGTAGGCATTGTAGCATTGGCAATAGCAAAAGAGCGAGCATCTAGCAAAGCAAAGATAGTAGTGATTTCGAGGGTATGATCATCTTGCCTGCAAAGTTTTTAGAGTTGACTGGATCCTCAAAAGCAAACTCAACGGGCACCTCGTAAGCGAACTCATCTCTCGGATCTACCCAAACAAGACAAACAAGCCAAACGGAGCACAATCAACCACGTGCAAGGATCAAACAATATGATGCAAGGATGGTATGCTATGCGGGATGCGATGCGGGATGCATGTGCAAGATTTGACAAGGGATGCATAAACCTGGCCTCAACTTGGAATCCAAGTGTTCCACTGGAAAGATGAGATGAAATCGCTTGAAAACTTTATAAAGAACGTCGGAATCGGAGTTACGGTTGGGAAATGGCAAGCGATTCAAATTTGACACCGGTCTGCGATTTGCAGCAAGTAGCCATCTAAATGCAAAGAGATGAACAAGCTACAGCACCCAAACATGACAACAAAATACATAGCAGGGATGCATTCATGATGCTTAACAAAAGTCTAGCACTGAGATACGGCCAATTCATCCATTAACAGGTTCAAATAAGCATGGCAAAAATGCATACTAGCAAACATATTTCAGACTTAGTGAAATTAACACTTGTCTGGAATTTCAGATCAGGTAGCACACTTTGGAGCAACAAAACTATATACTACAGGACCTGAACAAGGCAAAGTAAAGCATGGCATGGAGCTACTCAAAGAGCTTAACAAAAGTCTCTTAGCAAAAGTAGAGCTTGATTGACTCAAGATAAGGTGCTCCATAATTGCAAACAAAGACATGGATGGATAGAGCACTACAAGATTAACAAAAGAGGCACGGATCACTAGGAAACAACATGAACATATGGCCATATGAGATAAACAGCTCAAGGACTTAGTGGAAATGCTAAGTCCCTGAAATCAGCATTACCAAGTGCCTCACTTTGCAAGCTTGTGCTAGTCACCACACACATCACAAAAATACATGTGTTGCACCTCTGGAAAGATGGCAAAACCCTAAACAGAACATATGTAGAGCTCCAGGTCATATCATGCACACAATAATCATGGCAAAAAAGACAAATATCTAAATGGAGCAGCAGATCTGACAATTATCTCAAGTAGCCCTCTTCTAACAGCATTTCGGGCATCAAGATGAACTCAAATGAAAATGATGCAATGGAATGAAATGATGTACTCTCTGAGATGAACATTTTGATATGCTATATGCCCAAAACGGAGCTACGGATGCAAAGTTATGATGCGATGAACAATGCCAAAATATTTAGGGTTAGGGACGAAAAGTCAACCGAGGCAAGATCCGGATCCAGATCTGGCCGGGCGCGTTTTACGAGGTTCACCGGAACTGAACATCGGAGGTTGCCGGAGATGGCCGGCGTAGTCGGGGCAGCCGGCTGCGGGTGCGGGCGTTGAGGAGGAGGCCGGAGGTGGCGACCATGGCGTGGGGCGACGCGCGGGGCGGCGCGGACGTCGCCGGACTAGTGCGGCACGGCGGGCTGCGGCCAGCCGGCGACGAGCGGCGCGCGACGGCTCCGGTCGCCTTGGGAGGCCGGGTGCGAAGAGGACGGCGGCGGCTTGAGGGCGAGAGGAGGCGGGGAACGTGGGCCGGGAGGGCCCCGAGCGGGCCTCGCGGGCAGGCGGCGCTGGCGGCGATATGGGCGCAGTTCCCGCCACGTGGCAGCGCGGTGTTGGTCGGCGGAGGCGGCGGACGCGTCCGGCTCCGTCCGGACGTGTCCGGCAGCATCGGAGGTGATTTTTTTTAGGGTTTGGATGGGGGAGATCCGGATTTTCGAGGAGGGGTCTTTAAATAGAGGTGGAGGGAGCTAGGAGAGTCCAAATGAGGTGCGGTTTTCGGCCACGCGATCGTGATCGAACGCTCTATATGATGGAGAGGGTTTTGGTGGGTTTTGGGCCAACTTGGAGGGGTTTTGGGCTGCAACACATACGAGGCCTTTTCGGTCCCTCGGTTGACCGTTGGAGTATCAAACGAAGTCCAAATGATACGAAACTTGACAGGCGGTCTACCGGTAGTAAACCAAGGCCGCTTGGCAAGTCTCGGTCCAATCCAGAAATGTTTAATCCCCACACACGAAAGAAAGGTAGAAGTGACCACCGGAGGAGAATGAAGCGTCGGAATGCCAAACGGACAACGGGGAAAATGCTCGAATGCATGAGATGAACACGTATGCAAATGCAATGCATATGATGACATGATATGAGATGCATGACAACGATAAAAACACATGGAGACAAACACCCGAACCCGAGAAAATAAAATAACTTAACGCCGGAAACGGCAAGAGTTGGAGTACAAATTGGGAAAGTCATATCCGAGGTGTTACAACACTCCACCACTACGAAAGGATCTCGTCCCGAGATCTAGGACTGAAAGAACGTCGGGTTCTCGGAACGGAGGTGATCCTCGCGTTCCCAAGTAGCTTCACGGTCGGAATGGTGTGACCACTTGACTTTGAGGAATTTGATTGCCTCTGGTTGAGACACTTGTTGGCATAGTGACCCTTCTGTTGGCACTTCTTACGCGTGACCTTTGAAAGCGGACGGTGATACGGAGCACTCGATCTTGGTGCTTGAGACGGAGTCTTGTTCTGAAAGCCAGGGTTGGGTGGGTGGGAAGAACCACTGCCACCTTTGCTCTTCTGCTGATACGGCTGACGGAATGGAGGAGGAGGAAGCCAAAACTTCTGCTGCTTGGCCACTTGAGTAGAGGAAGAAGGAGTAACATCTCTGACTCGCTTCTTGGAAGCATCACACCTCAACTGAGCAGCCTCTTTCTTCAGTGCCATGTTGTAGAACTCATCGTATCTCAAGGGCTCGAAGAGGACAAGAGCGAGCTGCATTTATTCTCTGAGACCACCCCTGAACTGATATATCATGCTCTTCTCATCCGGGACGTCCTGCTTGGCAAAGCGGGCGAGCTTCTGAAACAACTTGTTGTAGTCATAGACAGACAAAGAGCCTTGCTTCAGATTGCGGAATTCCTCACGCTTGCTTTCAACCACGCTCTGGGGAATATGATGAGCTCGGAAATCTCGACGGAAATCATCCCAAGTGATAACACGTCCACCTCTGGAGTCCTTGTACTGCTGGAACCATTCTGCAGCTTGATCTTTGAGTTGGAAGGAAGCGAACTTAACAAAGTCCTCAGGCCTGACGTTACTGCACTCGAAATGCTTGCACAGATCCACAAGCCAATCGTCAGCATCGGTTGCCTCAACACAATTGCTGAAAGTCTTTGGCCCATTAGTAAGAAACTAGTTGAGTCTAGCAAAATGATTCTGATTGTTGCCTTGGGTCCCTTGGTTGCCTTGATTGCGCTCTTGAAGAATTTGCATGATCAACTGTGTGTTTGCATTGGTTGCGGACATCACAGCTTGCCATTCCTCCGGGGGAGGTGGAGGTGGTGGCGGATCAGGATTCGGAGTCGTGCGCGTTGGAGGAGCCATCCTGAAGAGGTTGACATCCATTAGCACATTGATAGACAAATATAGAAGCTGAATCCAATGGAATGAAAATTGCAACATATAGTCTTCACATCCGAACAAACTAAACGAATGCATTCCTCTTGAAATGGTCACATATCCATAAATTGAGAATCCACGTAGAATTTAGGTAGAGAAATAAATCAACAAGGTACGGATCAAGAACGAATAATCGGTAAGAAATCCCAATCTCAAACCAATATCCGTGGAAGAAGAACTAGAGCTACAAGAATTCCCACCTATGAAAACTCCCAAACCTTTCCGGTTATGCAATCAGGTGTTGGGGATACAGGGGAAGCATAATATCTCACCCAAATCTAGCAAATCCTACATCCAGCTGTATCCATCCTTCAACACATAACCGAGAAAAACTTCAGAAACCATCTACCTCAACCTTCGAAAAGCATCCGTTATACAAGTTATGGCGATACTCCCGAACTCCCACCCCAGTATTGGCTGGCGTCGGCGTACTAAACTCAGGTATTCCAGAACTGCAACGATAAAATTATGACGACAACACCTCAGAGCTCAACTCCTCGGGACACTTCCACAAAACCCCTGACAGGAGGCACCAAGACAATGTTCTCGTCATAAAACCATCGGAACGATTCCAAGATACTCGCGTGATCCTAAATTTTTTTTAGTGAAATTTGAGAAGAGAAGAGTCAAAACTCTACGTCAGGATGCCTTACCAGAGCGATGAGGAGTAAAAAGAATTCCTAAACTCTCCGATATATAATTCCTAAATGACTCAAAACATTTTTCTAGACACAACTCGGCCGCTAAAAACGATCAAGCAATGGGGCTCCTTAGGTCGGGGAAGGCTCTGATAGCAACTTGTAACACCCTCGATGCGACTATAGCTCCCACGTGTCGAGGCATGACTTAGAGACATAATCGCATTGAAGGCATATGTCGCAAGTTAGGTAATCTTCACAAGATCCCATGTAATATAGATAATAAAAGGGGAGATAACAATAGTTGGCTTACACTCGCCACGTCAATCAAGTACATAAAATAGCATTACATCAACCAAACACTCATGGCCCGACTACGGCGCCAAAATAAAAGATAACCCAACATGCGACACGGTCCCGATCACCCCCAACTGGGCACCACTACTGATCATCAGGAAAGGAAACATAGTAACGTTGAGAGTCCTCGTCGAACTCCCACTTGAGCTCGAGCGCGTCACCTGGAGCGGAATCATCAGGCCCTGCATCTGGTGTAATAGTAATCTGTGAGCCACAGGGACTCAGCAATCTCGCACCCTCACGATCAAGACTATTTAAGCTTATAGGTAAGGCAAGGTAAAATATGTGTGGAGCTGCGGTAAGCGACTAGCAAATATGGTGGCTATCCTGTTCGCAAAAGAGAGCGAGAAGAGAAGCCAAAGCACGAGCGAGAAACTAGAGAGCAACCTGCACAAACATTACTCCAACACCGTGTCCACTTCCCGGACTCCGCCGAGAAGAGGCCATCATGGTAACTCACACGGTTGATTCATTTTAATTAAGTTAAGGTTCAAGTTATCTACAACCGGACATTAACAAATTCCCATCTGCCCATAACCGCGGGCACGGCTTTCGAAAGTTCAAATCCCTGTAGGGGAGTCCCAACTTAGCCCATGACAAGCTCTCACGGTCAACGAAGGAATAGACCTCCTCCCGAGACATTCCGATCAGACTCGGTACCTCGGTTCTTCAAGACACTTCGACAGGTTAAAACAAATCCAGCAACACCGCCCGAATGTGCCGACAAATCCCGATAGGAGCTGCACATATCTCTTTCTCAGGGCACACTCAGATTGTCCTAGGTACGGGTAGGCCAGCCCAGAGTTGCCCCTGGTGGCCACCGGCAGCTGACAGGTGGACCAACACTCAGAGGAGCACTGGCCCGGGGGGGTTTAAAATAAGATGACCCTCGGGCTCCGGAAACCCAAGGGAAAAAGAGGCTAGGTGGCAAATGGTAAAACCAAGGTTGGGCATTGCTGGAAAAGCTTTAATCAAGGCGAACTATCAAGGGGTTCCCATTATAACCCAACCGCATAAGGAACGCAAAATCCAGGAACATAACACCGATATGACGGAAACTAGGGCAGGAAGAGTGGAACAAAACACTAGGCGAGAGGCCGAGCCTTCCACCCTTTACCAAGTATATAGATGCACTAAGATAGCATGGCAATATAATGAAATCCCAACAAGAAAATAAAGTTCCAACAAGGAGCGGTCTCCAATCTTCACCTGCAACTAGCAACGCTATAAGAGGGGCCGAGCAAAGCGGTAACATAGCCAATCAACGGTTTGCTAGGACATGGTAGGTTAGAGGTTTGACATGGCAATTTGGGAGGCTTGAAAGAAAGTGGTAGGCATCTTAGCATTGGCAATAGCAAAAGAGCGAGCATCTAGCAAAGAAAAGATAGTAGTGATTTCGAGGGTATGATCATCTTGCCTGCAAAGTTGTCAGAGTTGACTGGATCCTCGAATGCAAACTCAACGGGCTCCTCGTTAGCGAACTCGTCTCCCGGTTCTACCCAAACAAGACAAACAAGCCAAACGGAACACAATCAACCACGTGCAAGGATCAAACAATATGATGCAAGGATGGTATGCTATGCGGGATGCGATGCGGGATGCATGTGCAAGATTTGACAAGGGATGCATGAACCTGGCCTCAACTTGGAATCCAAGTGTGCCACTAGAAAGATGAGATGAAATCGCTTGAAAACGTTATAAAGAACGTGGGAATCGGAGTTACGGTTGGGAAATGGCAAGCGATTCAAATTTGACACCGGTCTGCGATTTACAGCAAGTAGCCATCTAAATGCAAAGAGATGAACAAGCTACTGCACCCAAACATGACAACAAAATACATGGCAGGGATACATTCATGATGCTTAACAAAAGTCTAGCACTGAGATATGGCCAATTCATCCATTAACAGGTTCAAATAAGCATGGCAAAAATGCATACTGGCAAACAGATTTCAGACTTGGTGAAATTAACACTTGTCTGGGATTTCAGATCAGGTAGCACACTTTGGAGCAACAAAACTATATGCTACAGGACCTGAACAAGGCAAAGTAAAGCATGGCATGGAGCTACTCAAAGAGCTTAAAAAAAGTCTCTTAGTAACCTTGAGCCAAAAGGGATCAGAATATACAATTGCAAGCATGTGAACATGGTTAAAAACATAATCAGATCACAAACTTAGTGAAAACTGGAGCATGCTGAAAAACAGATATCAAGTAGGCATGTTTACGAGCTCGATGCACTCACTACGGAGCAAGTAATGACAAGCAAAGCATACACCCATCAAGAATACACAAAATTCAAGCTAGACATGGCAAGAACAATAGATAGCATGCACGGATCAACTACAACATCATCGGCAAAATCGCTTACAAGTAGACAATCTGTCCAGATTCACGAAGTAGCAAAAGTAGAGCTCGATTGACTCAAGATAGGGTGCTCCATAATTGCAAACAAAGACATGGATGGATAGAGCACTACAAGATTAACAAAACATCCTTACTGATCATCCTCAAAAGAGGCACGGATCACTAGGAAACAACATGAACATATGGCCATATGAGATAAACAGCTCAAGGACTTAGTGGAAATGCTAAGTCCCTGAAATCAACATTACCAAGTGCCTCACTTTGCAAGCTTGTGCTAGTCACCACACACATCACAAAAATACATGGGTTGCACCTCTGGAAAGATGGCAAAACCCGAAACAAAACATATGTAGAGCTCCAGGTCATATCATGCACACAATAATCATGGCAAAAAAGACAAATATCTAAATGGAGCAGCAGATCTAACAATTATCTCAAGTAGCCCTCTTCTAACAGCATTTCGGGCATCAAGATGAACTCAAATGAAAATGATGCAATGGAATGAAATGATGTACTCTCTGAGTTGAACATTTTGATATGCTATATGCCCAAAACGGAGCTACGGATGCAAAGTTACGATGCGATGAACAATGCCAAAATATTTAGGGTTAGGGACGGAAAGTCAACCGAGGCAAGATCCGGATCCAGATCTGGCCGGGCGCGTTTTACGAGGTTCACCGGAACTGAACACCGGAGGTCGCCGGAGATGGCCGGAGTAGTCGGGGCGGCCGGCTGCGGGTGCGGGCGTTC
>NC_041392.1:310340145-310345823 GCF_002162155.2 Triticum dicoccoides | reverse complement strand
ACCAGGGCGGCGCGGCGGGCTGCGGCCAGCCGGCGTCGAGTGGTGCGCGGCGGCTCCGTTCGCCTCGGGCTGCCAGACGCGAAGAGGACGGCGGCGGCTTGAGGGCGAGAGGAGGCAGGGAACGTGGGCCGGGAGGGCCCCGAGCGGGCCTCGCGGGCCGACGGTGCTGGCGGCGATGTGGGCGCGGTTCCCGCCACGTGGCAGCACGGTGTTGGTCGGCGGAGGCGGCGTACGCGTCCGGCTCCGTCCGGACGTGTCCGGCGGCGTCGGAGGTGATTTTTTTAGGGTTTGGATGGGGGAGATCCGGATTTTCGAGGAGGGGTCTTTAAATAGAGGTGGAGGGAGCTAGGAGAGTCCAAATGAGGTGCGGTTTTCGGCCATGCGATCGTGATCGAACGCTCTAGATGATGGAGAGGGTTTTGGTGGGTTTTGGGCCAACTTGGAGGGGTGTTGGGCTGCAACACACACGAGGCCTTTTCGGTCCCTCGGTTGACCGTTGGAGTATCAAACGAAGTCCAAATGATATGAAACTTGACAGGTGGTCTACCGGTAGTAAACCAAGGCCGCTTGGCAAGTCTCGGTCCAATCCGGAAATGTTTAATCCCCACACACGAAAGAAAGGTAGAAATGACCACCGGAGGAGAACGAAGCACCGGAATGCAAAATGGACAACGGGGAACATGCTCGAATGCATGAGATGAACACGTATGCAAATGCAATGCATATGATGACATGATATGAGATGCATGACAACGATAAAAACACACGGAGATAAAGACCCGAACCCGAGAAAATAAAATAACTTAACGCCAGAAACGGCAAGAGTTGGAGTACAAATTGGGAAAGTCATATCCGGGGTGTTACAGTCACCCATGGGCGAGTGTTGGAAGACATCTGCGGCACTGAACTTGAGGATCGATAACCGATCGAGTTCGGTATGCGCGGGCTCGCAGGGTTCGAAGTTCGATATCCGAGGCGAGTCCGAGATTCCGTTGATGCGGACACCGTATGTAGTGGAATCTGCGTGCAGCTCCAGCGCCGCGGAATCGGTAGCCCTCTGACGGGGTCAACCTTCCCGTCTTCGGGCGACTTGATCTGCTCCGGATTTAAGGCCAGAGCTGTTACAGGAGCTATCTCCTGGATGCGGCCGGATGACAGGTTTAGGCCATGTTCATCGAGGCGATGGGGAGCGATTGCCATGGTCTCGTATCCGTTGAAGATCAAATCTCCACGGACGTCCGCAATGTAAGTTAGGCTTCCGAATCTGACCTGGTGGCCAGGGGCGTAGCTGTCGATCTGCTCCAGATGGCCAAACGAGTTGGCCAGCAGTACGAAGCCGCCGAATACGAAGATCTGTCCGGGGAGGAAGGTTCCTCCTTGGACAGCGTCATTATTGACGATCGAAGGGGCCATCGAGCCTTCTGTCGACGACACAGTGGAACTCTCAATGAAAGCACCAATGTCGGTGTCAAAACCGGCGGATCTCGGGTAGGGGGTCCCGAACTGTGTGTCTAGGATCGATGGTAACAGGAGACATGGGACACGATGTTTACCCAGGTTCGGGCCCTCTCTATGGAGGTAATACCATACTTCCTGCTTGATTGATCTTGATGAATATGAGTATTACAAGAGTTGATCTACCACGAGATCGTAATGGCTAAACCCTAGATGTCTAGCCTAAGAATATGGTAATGAGTATATGTGTCTCCCTTCCGGACTATCCCCTTCGGTTTATATAGACACCAAGGGGATCTAGGGTTTACATGGAGTCGGTTACATAAGAAGGAATCTTCGGTCGCCAGGCTTGCCTTCCACACCAAGTAGAGTCCAGTCTGGACACGGTGCAGTCTTCGGGCTTCATGTCTTCACAGCCCATCAGTCTGGCCCATAGATAACAGGCCGGACATCCGAGGACCCCTTAGTCCAGGACTCCCTCAGCGCCTGCAATGAATATGGTGCCAGAAGTACATGTTGCATCGGAAGCCAATGTGCAGCTTGAATCCCAAGTCAATGCCTCTGCTCCTGTACCGCCTCCAAGGCCTCACACCATTGAGCAAGCATTCGATCATGGTCAACTTGTCACCGTCCGCTGGCCCATTCTGGTTCCTCCGCCCGCTCCCGAACCACAGTTTAACTATCATGTGGAGCGCCGGCCTCAGGTCCAAAATCCAAAGCCCAGGCTGCCAAGGTTTCCAGGCATTGCGAAGAACCCATATTCGCAGCCAAAGATTTCATCAGATCGGTTCTGGCGCTATCAACAGCGCAGTTATTATTCTTGTGTCTTATACATTCAAGGGTGCATTTTTCCTCATATGCGTCTAGACAGTGAAGCCATGTCTGGCCTTCCCTGCTTGGAAGAAGCTCTAGAGTACTTCAAAGATGTTGGCCTTCTGCAGTTTGTGACCGACAAAGAAAATTAGAATGAGGAGCTTCTGCTACAATTCTATGCCACTCTTCACATACGCGGCTACTACAAGGATCCGGAGACTTGGGTCCTTGAGTGGATGACGGGCGATGTACACCATGAAGCCAAAGCCCTAGATATAATTGAGCTTACTGCCTTGCCCACTCTAGGTGAACACTATGAACCTGGTTGTTAGCTTCACCGTAATGCTTTGGAGAGCATATTTCAGAAGCCTGAGCCGAACATGAGTCAAATGCTCAGCATGATGAAGCCACTGCCAAGCGATACTGAATATCCAAAGGAATTCCTTGTTGAAGACCTAGAGTATCTGCCCCGCACCATTTATCATATCATCAGGCGAACTCTATGGCCTGTCAAAGGACATTCTCCTGCAGCAAAGCTTGAAGGAGCAATGAAGACATTGGTTTTCTATATCCTCAATGGCATTAGCTTCAATGCTCAAGATTTCTTCATCAGGCAGCTTGCTACATCTGGCTTGATCTATTTGGCCTGAAGTTTTATGCTCCATGGGTAATGCGCCTCATCAATCTTTGCTCTTCTCTCAATTATCAGCCCTCTATGCGCAATCATCTCGTCTTCTTGCCAGAGGTTGATATGTCTGTCGAAGACATCTACCCTAGACCTGCTAAGGAGCCACTATATCTTCACAATGTCGATCACCAAAGCTTCACCCAACCCATTGAAGGAGTTCTTGCTGCAACTCGTGTTTACCCTTTGGCTGGTAACACTCGTGCACCTCTCCGTGCAACCGCTGAAGCCACTGAAAGCACCATGGCTCAAAGGCCTTGGAAGCAATCTCGTGCTCTCAATGACCGAGAGCTTCTCGTGGCATTACATCAAAAAGAGGATAAGCATCATGACTGGATCAAGCGTCAGATGTAGAGCCTCTTGGTGGAATGTCAATCGCATTTGAAATCTTGCCACCAAGAATGCCTTTGTCACACATGAAACCTATCGGCGGTCATGGAAGAGTCTGACATTGCTATGCTCTGAAGATGTTCTTCAACAGGATGGCTTCACAGAGCGATTCAAATTTGATTCCACACCTCCCAGAAACACTCTCTTGTGTCGGACTCCCTCACTCGAAGATTCTGAGTACTCCTCCTCGGCGGCAACTGTCAATGCCAGAGTCGTCGATAACGAAGATGATGCTACTTCACCAACTACAACTTCGCCATGAATCGACACTCCACCAAGTTCTTCTGCACCACCAGATTCCAACATCGACCCTGCATCTTCACCTACTCATGGGAACGAGTAGAGCTCTATGTCTTCAAACCTTTTTGGTCCTTACTAACAAAAGGGGGAGAAGCATATGAGTTGATAGCCTTCAAGCGGGTCCTTATGGGTGGTTGCTATACTTTTTGCCAAATGTTTACAACTCTCGCTTTTGATACTTTCGGTTCTTTGAGTTGTAACACTTAAACTTGATGGTTGTCTGCTACCTTTTCTATTAACTTTGTGATGCAATGATAAATTCCGCATGTGCGATGATAAATTCCGCACAAAGTCATTCCGCAGATGTCCATTTTTCATTATGCATGTCATTATCTTGATTGTATTCTTTCATGCATGATGAATTGTCTTCATAAGCAGAAGAGGATCTCCACAAGTAAAACCTACCATGTGCATTTGCATTCAAACACAAATTATTTATATGCACATCTTCAGGGGGAGCCTTTTGCTACTTATGAAGACAATACCTTATCCTTACAATTTCACATACTTTTATCGCCGTTGAAAACTTCAACCAGTTTGTCATCAATCACCAAAAAGGGGGAGATTAAGTGCATCTAGTGCCACCCCTAGTTGGTTTTGGAGTATTGACGACAAACTTGGTTGAGGGACTAATGTGTTTGTGAGAATTGCAGGATAACACCGGTAGTAGTCCCTCATTGATTCGGTTTACCTACCAAAGATGACCCCTAAAAATGTGTGAAGACATTGAAGACAATGGTGGTCTGTGAAGAGTTTCACATTGAAGACTATGACATGAGAAGACATCGTATCAAGACTATGGATTGCGAAGACATAGTTGTTTCGTAGTTTCTGTCGGATTTCGGGTTCCGACAAAACACTTGAGGTTCAAGCACTGGGGTGCGCACGCAGATCTCTCCCTCACTGATCACGCCCTCAAACACTTCGCGACCTCTAGGCTAGGCACACGAACTCACAACACACGGGACACAAGATTTATACTGGTTCGGGCCACCGTTGCGGTGTAATACCCTACTCCAGTGTGGTGGTGGTGGATTGCCTCTTGGGCTGAGGATGAACAGTACAAGGGGAAGAACAGCCTCCTGAGGAGAGGTGTTCTTGTGCTTGGTGAACTTGTGGTTGTGAGGATGGATCCCTCCCCTCTAACGTGGTGGCTAGTCCTATTTATAGAGGCCCTGGTCCTCTTCCCAAATATTGAGCGGGAAGGGATGCCACAACGGCCAATTCGAAAGGGGACAACTAGTACAGCTTATCCTGACAAAAGTAGTCTCCGCCTGCCAAAGGCTCTGGTGGTGACGCCGTCTTGGGCTCCACAGTGACCTCCATCCTACCGTCCTGCTGGTCTTGGTCTCGCTGCACCGATATGGAAACCTTTGCCTGATGCCTCGGAACTCTTCGCATGCGCTTGCCTCCTTAGTACCAAAGAGGAAACAAGGACACTGTGCGCGCTGGAGCCCGCCTGGCCTTGGTCATCATGGCTCACGTCATGAGAACCTCGCGAGGTTTGCCTTGCCTTGATCTCTCCGCCCCTCACGAGCCAACCTGGTGAGGCCGCTCCTGAGGGGGTCTTGCGTCATCTGCCTCGTGAGGCTTGGCCCCTCGCGAGGCTCTTGAGTCCTTGTTGGTGAAGATGGGCCGTACATGCCCGCCCGCAGAGCCACACCGTGGGCTGCAGGCAGGCAAGTCCGGGGAGCCTCATTCCTAGAACACCGACAGTAGCCCCCGGGCCCAAGGCGCTCGGGCTTGGCTTCGAGGTGAAGCCAAAGGGCAAGTGCGGAGCGCCGCGGGCCCCAATAGCCTGCGGCCTTGGTCGACTTGTGGCGATTGATTGGACGTAGGCGTCTCTGCTTCCCCACGTTGCCTCGGCAACTGCCGGATTTGACGAGTCCCTGCTGCATGCAAGGAAAAACCATCATTACCTGTGATCGTGGGGGCGCTGGTTGGCCTTCTCCTGCTATAAATGGAAAGGGGGGCAGAGCCCTCGTCGCCCATCTTTTCCCATTCCACTCGCTCCCCCCCCCCCTTTGCTCCATCG
>NC_041392.1:310328876-310339880 GCF_002162155.2 Triticum dicoccoides | reverse complement strand
CCCCCCGCAGCCGCGGCGGTGCCGCTTCGCATGGCAGGGGTCACTCTAGTCATGGCAGTCCTATTGATGAAGGGAGACGTGTCGTGGTCGTGCGGCCTCCCCAGCCGTTCTTCCACTCAGCGGAGGTGCTGCCGGAGTTCGTCGTCTGGTCGGAGAACCCGGCTGGCAACTGGCTTCAGCTCCCGTGCTTCTTCGCCGACGAGCTGCCGGCCTCAGGTCCAGGCGGGCTCTGGCTACAGGCGGACGGCTGCTGCAGCAGGGCTTCCTGGGTCGCAGTTGAGGTCTCCGTCGGAGGAAACATAGCCCTGGCCCGCAGCTGGCAGATGTTTGCCCGCGCGTGTGGCCTGGGCAGGCGGTGCAGCCTCCATTTCAAGTATGACGGTGACGTGACCCTCTACGTGAGGGTGTTTGGGGAAGATGGTCGCCGCGTTGGGTGCTGCCCCGAGGTCAACGATGGTGGGGAGGTGCTCGGCCTTGGCGATGGTCGTGATGAGGATGAGGGCGAACCCGCCCTTGGGGCCAACCACGTCTCGTCCAGCTATGGCGGCTCTTCCTCCGGCGACAGCTCCAGCAGCGGCGGTTATGACCAGCCGCCACGCCGACATGCCTGCTTCGAAGGTGGCAGTGGGTCGTCTCATCGCCGTGCCTTCGTGAAGCGCGAGGAGGGGTCTGGGTGAGCTCGGGACGGCGCCAAGGGCCCGCCCTCGTGGATCGCTGTTGGGGCATCCGCCGCTTTTATTTCGTTCTTCCTTTCCTTCCTGTATTAAGAAAGAAGCCAGTATGGGCCCAGAGGGGTGTGCAACGAACTATGATTTCTCAAGTATTATGCTATGTTTATTGTTCCTGTGCTGTGTCGCAACATCGTCGTTTCATGTAGAGATAACTTAGCTTGGCTTGCTTGGAGTAGTCTCCTCCTCACGAGGCGCTTGCTTCCTGGTGCCTGTCGAGGCCTCCTTGGCCTGGTAGGTGCTTAGGAACTGCAAAAAATTCATTAAGAGGAATGTCATTCACCCGAGCCTTGGTCACAGGCGCCGCTAGCCTTGACCCATCGCTTCGTATTGCAGTACCTGAGGGGCACGGGTTGAGAGAGGTGTCGCCAGCTTGCGGGCTCGCACGAGGGTACCTCGCGAAAAATTGAAGAAGGAAGATCATGAGGGTACCTGTCCAGCCCCCTCGCGGGGGGCACGAGAGAGAGTACAGGTCGACCAGAGAAATGAAGGCAGAAACAGAGGCAGAAAGCGACAGGATGGGACCATAAAGAGACACCAGAAAGGAAATTTCAATTAAAAGAGGGGCAAGCCAACTTGCAAAGCAAATGAAAAGTCGCGTCCGGCACCTACTCTAGTCTTCATGTCTTCTCACCAGCGCGGAGATAAGTGCTGCCACTAAGACGTGGGAGGGAGCCCCCGGGCCCAAGGGCGGCACTCCTGAGACTCTGGGGCGTGTGCAGCCCCACTCATTATTACGTGAGAGTGTCACGAGCGGAGACCTTCACGGGCACTGGGCCTTCTTCATAGGCGTTGGGCCTTTCTTCACAGACAGTGGGCCTTTCTTCATGGGTAGAACTTCCGGAGGTGTTGGATGTTCCAGGCGTTCTGGATGGGTACCCCTTCCTGCGTCTCCAGGCGCGCGGAGCCAAGCCTGCAGACATGGACGACCTTGAACGGGCCCTCCCACATGGGTGAGAGCTTATGCAACCCTTCCCTGGTGAGCGCCCACCTCAGGACCAGGTCACCCACCTCGAGCGTCCTGGAGCGGACGCTGCGGCAGTGATACCGCCGCAGTGCCTGCTGGTATCTTGCCGCCCATAGTGCAGCTTCGCGGCGGCGTTCCTCCCCCAGCACGAGGTCCATCCCCCGCGTGGCGTCTTGCTGCATATCATCATACGCCAGGACCCGTGCGGAGCGATGCTTGACCTTGTGAGGGAGGACTGCTTCTGCTCCATAGACGAGGAAGAACGGGGTGTCGCTCGTGGGCTTGGTGGAGGTGGTGCGGATGGACCACAGCACGGACTGCAGCTCGTCGTGCCAGCCCCTGCCGCAGGCTTCAAGCTTCTTCTTGAAGGTCCTGGTCTTGAGGCCTCTCGGGACCTCCGCGTTGGCATGTTCAGCTTGGCCATTGCTCTGGGGGTGCGCCACTGAAGCGTAGCAAATCTGCGTTCCAAGGTTAGTGCAGTACATTTTGAGGCGATTACTGGTGAACTGCGAGCCATTATCGGTGATGATGCGGTTGGGGACCCCAAACGGCTCACGAGGCCCTTGATGAACTTGACCACAGTGCCAGCTGGGATGGTGCGGATGGCTTCCACCTTCGCCCACTTGGTGAACTTGTCGATGGCAACATAGAGGTATCGGTAGCCCCCAGGCGCTCGAGGGAACGGGCCCAGGATGTCCAGTCCCTAGACTGCGAACGGCCACAAGAGTGGAATGGTCTGGAGGCCCTAAGCTGGCCGATGGATTTGCTTGGCGTGGAATTGGCAGGCCTCACAGGATCTAACCAGCTCAGCTGCGTCGTTGAGCGTCGTAGGCCAGTAGAATCCGCTGCGGAATGCCTTGCCGATGAGGGTTCGTGACGATGAGTGGTGCCCGCAGTCCCTGCCTGTATGTCGGCTAGCAGCTCTTTCCCCTGTTCCCTGGAGATGCAACACAATGAAATGCCATTTGGCTGCTTCCTGTATAACTCACTGTCCTGGATGCAGTACGCCGTGGCTTGCCATGCCACATGCTCCGCGTCTTCCTCCTTCTCCGGCAGCGTCCCTTGCGTCAGGTATTCCTTGAATTCCTTGGTCCAGCATCCCTCCTGGGGCTCGAGCGCCAATAGTAGACGTGCTCCCTTAGTCGGGCCACATGCTGGGGCTCCCGTGACAGGTGGCTGCGGGAGCTCCTCCCGAGGCTGCGCTGTCCTTGAAAGCGGTGGTGTCGCCAATGGCTTGAAGAGCCGCTCCTCAAAGACGCCAGGCTCTTGGGGCTGTCACTTGGATGGCCTTCTGGCGATGTCGTCGGCCTCCTTGTTGGTTCCCCGGGGCACGTGCTGCAACTCCAAGCCCAGGAACTGCTTCTCCATCTTGCGCACTTCCACGAGGTATGCCTCCATGTGTTCAACCTTCGGCTCATATACCTTGTTGGAGAAGTTGACGAGGAGCTGCGAGTCGCCCCTGATGGTGAGACACTTCACCCCCAGTTCCACCGCAGCCTTCAGGCTGGCTATGAGGCGTCCGTACTCTGCAATATTGTTGGAGACCTTATCGCCCTACTGGAAGCAGAGCTGCACGGCGTAGTAGAGCTAGTCCTGAGTGGGCGAGATGCGCTCTGCTCCAGCCCCCGTGCCTTGGCGCGCGGAGTTACCATCGAAATACATGACCCAGCCGTCGGGCTCCTCACTTCCCGACAAGAGGGGCCGGTCCTCGCCTATTTCAAGCTCCGGGGCATCCGTCCATTCTGCCATGAAATCAGCGAGCGTGGCTCCCTTGATGACCCTGGTGGTGCTGAACTCCAACTGGAATGCCTGCAGCTCGATGTTCCGCTCGGCGACCCTCCCGGTGGAGTTGGGGCTCCTGAGCACCCTCTCTAGTGGGTAGGCTGAGACGACCTTGATGGGGTGGCCTTGAAAGTAGTGCCACAACTTTCGTGAGGCCACCAGGAGCGTGAGTAGGAGCTTCTGAGGCATGGGGTACCGTGCTCTTGCATCCCGCAACACCGTGCTGACAAAGTTTATCGGGTGCTCGACGAGGGTAGGCGCGCTGATGAGGCTTGCGCCTTCCGGGAGTTGGGGTGCCTCCTGAGGTGGTGGGGCCCCCAATGCTTCATCGCTTGTTGGGGCCTTTGCGGGTTCAGGGGCGTCGTCCTGCTGAGCTTGATCCTCTGCTGTCGCTGCTGCAGCCCTTGCGACACCCTCCTGGTCTTGCGTCGTCTTTGCTGGGGACGTAGCTCGACGCGATGCGCCCTTGTCTTGGTGTTCTTCCCGAACCGCCACTAGAGCCGCACTGGCAGAGTGGGGAGTGACAGCAAGATAAAGCACTAGGGGCTCGAGAGGTTGCGGCGCCACCATCACTGCAGGGCTGGTCAGGTATCTCTTGAGGTCTTGAAATGCTCGGCCAACCTCCGGGGTCCACTAGAATGGGCCCTTCTTCTTCATCAGCTTGAAGAGGGTAGGGCACACTCTCCCAGCTTGGAAGTGAAGCGTCCCAACGCAGTCACCTGTCCAGCAAGCTTTTGCATTTCCTTGAGGGTTTGTGGTGGACTCATGTCTTCAATGGCCTTGACCTTCTCTGGGTTGGCCTCGATCCCCCTGTGGGACACAAGGAAGCCCAGCAGTTTGCCGGAAGGGACGCCAAACACGCACTTCTCCGGGTTGAGTCGCAAGTCCACCTGGTAGAGGCTTTCAAAGGTCTTCTCCAGGTCTTGGATCAAGGTCCTCGCCTCCCGAGACTTCACCACGATGTCGTCGACGCAGGCTTTAGCGTTCCTCCCGAGCTGCCGACCCAAGGCAATGTGCATGAGCCGCTGGAAGGTTGCGCCTGCGTTGCGCAGCCCGAAAGGCATGCAAGTGTAGCAGTACACCCCTCACGGGGTCTGGAAGCTGTCTTCTCCACATCTTCTACCGCCATCTTGATCTGGTGATATCCTGAGAATGCATCCATGAAGCACATCAAGTCACACTCGACAGTGGAGTCGACGATCTGGTCGATGCATGGAAGAGGGAAGAGATCTTGAGGGCAGGCCTTGTTGAGGTTGGTGAAGTCGATGCACATTCGCTCCTTTCCGCCTTTCTCGGGCACGACGACGAGGTTTGCTTGCCACTCGGGGTACCGAACCTCGCGAATGACACCCACAGCCTCCAACTTGCGGGTCTCTTGGACGATGAAAGCTTGCTTCTCTGTGGACTGCCACCTCGCCTTCTGCTTCACGGGCGTACGTTGGGGCACACCTTCAGGTGGTGCTCTATCACCCATCTTTGGACCCCTACCAGCTGATCGGGCTCCCAAGTGAACACTTCCTTGTTTGTGCGCCAGAACTTCACCAGCGCCTCCTCCTGATTAGGCTCGAGACTGGCGCCTATGGTAAAGGTTGCCCCCGAGGACCCGTCCTCCTCGACTGGCACTTGCTTGGTTTCTGCCTTGTCTTGAGTGAACATCTACTTCTTCTTGGTTGGTGCGGCTCCCTTGGCCTTGGAGGCATCCGCGTCGGCGGGCCGTGCTGTCGCAGCGGTGTCTGCAACTATCGTGAGGACACTCTTGCTCCCGGGCATCTTCATGAGGTTGTAGGCTGGATGGGTCACCGCCATGAACTGAGCCAGGGCCGGGTACCCGAGGATGGAATTGTATGGGATGCCGATGTGGGCGATGTCGAAGTCGACCAGCTTGGTGCGGTAGTTGTCGCACGTGCCAAAGGTTACAGGGAGGCGGATCTGCCCCAGGGAGCGGGCGGAGCCTCCACCAACCCCTGAGAAAGGCTTGCTAGGGCGGAGCCGCTCGAGCGGTACGTGAAGAAGGCTGAAGGCCTCAACGGGGAGCATTGAGGCCGGCGCCGCCGTCGATGAGCGTCTTGGTTATGGACACGTGGCAGATGGTGGGCGTGCAAAGCGTTGGGAGCGCACCCGAGCCGACGGTGGAGATGGGATTATCCCCTAAGTCGAAGGTGAGGTCGGCCTCGGGCGCGGCCTAGCCCAGCGGAGACCCCGGGCGCTTGGAAGTGGCGCCAATCTGGCGAAAGAACGTCTTGATGTGACAATCCGAGGATGGTGCTTGTGAGCCGCCGAGGAAGACCGCAACCGTGTGGTGCGCCAGTGCCGCGTAGCGCGCAGCGAAGAGGCCGTGCAACTCCTCCTAGGATGCCACCATGGATCCGGGGAGGTTGAGTAGCCAGGCGCGCGATGCGCTAGTGAGGGCCATGGGAAGCCAGTTGGCCATGACCTTGTCGTCGCCCCCGACCTTAAGGACGGCCTCCTCATACACCAGCAGGAAAGCCGATGGGTCCGTCGCAGCATCGTAGCGCGGCGGCATCTTCGCCTTGAACTTGGGTGGCCACTGCACCTGCCGCAAGGCGGGAGCAAGGGCTCGAAGCCCCCGAGCGTTACTGTGAGCACCCGTAGATCTAGCCGGGAGGGCAGCGCCAGCCATGGAGAATGGGTGTGAAGATGGTGGAGCGTGAATCGATGGGAGGAAAACTCCGGTGCACCCCTACCTGGCGCGCCAAATGTCAGATTTCGGGTTCCGGCAAAACCCTTGAGGTTCGAACACTAGGGTGCGCGCTAAGATCTCGCCCTCACTGATCATGCCCTCAAACACTTCGCGATCTCTAGGCTAGGCACACGAACTCACAACACACGGGACACAAGATTTATACTGGTTCAGTCCACCGTTGCGGTGTAATACCCTACTCCGGTGTGGTGGTGGTGGATTGCCTCTTGGGATGAGGATGAACAGTACAAGGGGAAGAACATCCTCTCGAGGAGAGGTGTTCTTGTGCTTGGTGAACTTGTGGTTGTGAGGGTGGATCCCTCCCCTCTAACGTGGTGGCTAGTCCTATTTATAGAGGCCCTGGTCCTCTTCCAAAATATTGAGAGGGAGGGATGCCACAACGGCTAATTCGAAAGGGGACAACTAGTACAGCTTATCCTGACAAAAGTAGTCTTTGCCTGCCAAAGGCTCTGGTGGTGACACTGTCTTGGGCTCCACGGTGACCTCGATCCTGCCGTCCTGCTGGTCTTGGTCTCATTGCACCGATATGGAAACCTTTGCCTAATGCCTCCGAACACTTCGTCTACGCTTGCCTCTTAGAACCAAAGAGGAAACAAGGACACTGTGCGCGCTGGTGCCCGCCTGGCGCCTGCCTGGCCTTGGTCGTCATGGCTCACGTCATGAGAACCTCGCAAGGTTTGCCTCGCCTTGATCTCTCCACCCCTCGCGAGCCAACCTGGTGAGGCCGCTCTCGAGGGGGTCTTGCGTCCTCCTCCTCGTGATGGTCTTGAGTCCTTGCTGGTGAAGATGGGTCATACGGGCCCACTTGCAGAGCCACGCCATGGGCTGCAGGCAGGCATGTCTGGGGACCCCCATTCCCAGAACGCCGACAGTTTCCTTTTCTTCTTTGTTGAGTCATAGGAACCACCGTACTGTTAAGTGGGGTCCAAGTGAACAAAGTCAGAGTGACTGAAGTGATGCTCAACCAAATCCTATGTCTTCGAGCAAAGACAATGAGAGCGAATCTTATCCAGAGCTAGATAAGTCAGCTTTACTTGTAGCCCATGTCAAGCTGCCGCGTGTGTTTGAAACCTGACCGTTGGACACGTGTCAGTTCCTTAGTGACCCAGGGTCATTTCGGAGAAATCAGGTCGGCTTGCCTTGTGGCTATAAATAGCCCACCCCCTACACCATAAATGGGGGGATGTTCAGAATTAGTGCATGACTTTTGCCGTTTTGAGAGCAACCCACCTTGAAGCCTTGAGGGAGAAATCCTTGCAAGGACAAAGCCCTAAACACCCAGAGCCAAAGAGTGTTAGGCATCACTGATGTCTTTCTGTCTACGTGATCTGAAGACTTATTACACTTGAGGACTGTGAATCCTCCAGCCGGTTAGGCATCGCGTTCTGAGCATCCAAGAGTCATTGTGGATCGCAGGTGAACGGAGTTTGTGAAGGTTTGGAAGTCTACCTTGAAGACTTACCAAAGTGATTGGGCGAGGACTGTGTGTCCTTAGCTCAAGCGGAATAAGGTGAAGACACGGTCTTCTGAGTTGAATCTCAGCCTCCCTAACCAGACGTACAGTTGTCACAGCAACTGGAACTGGTCCAACAAATACCTGTCCTCACCAAGCAACTGGTTCTATCCTTACCTCTCTCTTTACTTACAGTTTGTCGTCGTGAAGTCATTGTCTGCTTGCATGATCTGATTGACTTCACTGTGTGAAGACTGTTGTTGATTGGCTTCATACTATCTTCCATCTTGATCCATACTACCTAGCTCCTGATAGTCTTCGTACTTTCACTTCATTGCTTACTTGACTATGGCTTGTCTAGTGTAGTCTACCTTCTGCTACATATTAATAGGTTCATTTCTACTGTATGTCTTGAAAGCCCTCGTGTATTGAAGACTTTTATAAAAATCGCATATTCACCCCCCCCTCTAGTCGATTACTAGAACTTTCAGGAGGACGGCTAGCATCCACCCTATAATGCGCAAAAATTTCATTGGCCTCTTTTATTATGAATATGAACTCATGTGCTAAAAAGATAGTAGCTGCTCGCTTAACAGAAGAATGCTCAATATTGGAATATTCTAGAAAAATCCTTTGTATGCAAGGATGCATGTGGATAAATTGTCTTTCAAGTTCAACCACGAGCAAAGATATAGCATCCACAAGACTACTAGTTCTATGAAGAATAGACCCACCCATAGTGGGCAAAGCACCGGCGCAAGTAAAGAAATCTTGAATAACTCCTTTTCCAATAATATTACCGCTACGAATCCGAAACGTTTTAGTGTGTAAAATAGTAGGTTCTTCATGAGGATTATCAAAAGCATCAAAGTTTCCCCCATCATTACTACTATCCTTCTCAACGATAACCTCCCCAGTTTCAGACATGATGGCAACAGACCGCAGTAAGAACGAACACACAAGAGGCAAGCGGAAAGAGACAAACGGAAAAGGGGCGAGGAAAAGGTAAAGGTTTTCAAAAATCGTTTTGGAAGTAGGGGAGAGGAAAACGAGAGGCGAATGGCAAATAATGTAATGCGAGGGAGAAGAGTTTATGATGGGTACTTGGTATGTCTTGACTTGGCGTAGATCTCACCGGCAACGGCGCCAGAAATCCTTCTTGCTACCTCTTGAGCATGCGTTGGTTTTCCCTTGAAGAGGAAAGGGCGATGCAGCAAAGTAGCGTAAGTAGTTCCCTCAGTTTTTGAGAACCAAGGTATCAATCCAGTAGGAGATAATGCACAAGTCACCTAGTACTTGCACAAACAATCAAGAACCTTGCAACCAACGCGATAAAGGGGTTGTCAATCCCTTCACGGTCACTCGCAAAAGTGAGATCTGATAAAGATAGTAAAGTAAATATTTTTGGTATTTTTGTTATATAGATTGGAAAGTAAAGATTGAAAAATAGTAAACTAGATGCGATGTAAATAAAAGATATGCAATATAATAAGAAAGAGAACCGGGGGCCATAGGTTTCACTAGTGGCTTTTCTCAAGATAGCATATATTAAGGTGGGTGAACAAATTACTGCCAAGCAATTGATACAAAAGCGCATAGTTATGAGAATATCTGAGGCAATGATTATGAACATAGGCATCACGTCTGTGTCAAGTAGATCAAAACGATTATGCATCTACTATTATTACTCCACACATCAACCGCTATCCAGCATGCATCTACAATATTAAGTTCATAAGAATAGAGTAACGCTTTAAGCAAGATGACATAATGTAGAGGGATAAACTCAAGCAATATGATATAAACCCCATATTTTTATCCTCGATGGCAACAATAAAATATGTGCCTTGCTGCCCCTACTATCACTGGGAAAGGACACCGCAACATTGAACCCAAAGCTGAGCACTTCTCCCATTGCAAGAAAGATCAATCTAGTAGGCTAAACTAAACCGATAATTCGAACATACTTGAAAAGATATCAAATCATGCATATAAGAATTCAGAGAAGAACCAAATAATATTCATAGATAATCTTGTTCATAAACCAACAATTCATCGGATCTCGGCAAACACACCGCAAAAGAGTATTACATTGAATAGATCTCCAAGAACATCGAGGAGAACTTTGTATTGAGAATCAAAAAGAGAGAAGAATCCATCTAGCTAATAACTATGGACTCGAAGGTCTATGGTAAACTACTCACGCTTCATCGGAGAGGCTATGGTGTTGATGTAGAAGCCCTCCGTGATCGATTCCCCCTCCAGCAGATCGCTAGAAAAGGCTCCAAGATGGGATCTCACAGGTACAGAAGGTTGCGGCGGTGGAAAAGTGGTTTCGTGGCTCTTTGCGATCGATCTAGGGTATAAGAGTATATATAGGCAAAAGAAGTACGTCGGTGGAGCTACGAGGGGCCCACGAGGGTGGGGGCGCGCCTACCCCCCTGGGCACGCCCTCCTGCCTCGTGGCCGCCTCGCGGAGTTCCAGACTTCCACTCCAAGTCTCCTGGTTTGCTTTCGGTCCACAAAAGATCATCATGAAGGTTTCATTCCATTTGGACTCCGTTTGGTATTCCTTTTTTGTGAAACACTAAAATAGGCAAAAAAAACAATAACTGGCACTAGGCCTCCGGTTAATAGGTTAGTCCCAAAAATAATATAAAAGAGCACATTAAAGCCCATTAAACATCCAAAACAGATAATATAATAGCATGGAACAATCAAAAATTATAGATACGTTGGAGACGTATTAGTAAATCCTCCGGGAATACATTGGGGTAATCCTTCACAACTGGAACTTCCTCCTGAACAACTCCTGAGAGTGAATTTACTTGAGTCCTCCTTGGTGCATGCCTAGACACATACTTGATCCGTTTCCCCTCTGGGTGGTGAGAAGAATTTACTTACTAGCACAATCGATGTTTCCCCATACTACGATAGCCAATTCGTTCCTAGTATGACATCCAATCCTTGTGATTCTAGAATAATGAGGTCTGTGGGAAAAACATGCCTACCTATGGTCAACGATAGCTGAAAACATCCCTGGCTAGCCATATACTCCGCTCCTGGCGAGCTTACTAACATAGGTGTCTTAAGGGCTATGGTTGGCAACTTAAACTTGTCCACAAATCCCCTTGATATTTATGAATGGGATGCACTAGTGTTAAGAAGAACAAGGGTTGTAAATGACTTAATCAAAAACTTATCAATAACTGTGTCAGGCTGCTCGTCAACTTCCTCCATGTTGACATGATTCACCTGTCCCCTAGTGAAAGGGTTTCTCTTCTTTCCTAAGCTTCCATTTCCATTCTTCGCCTCAGGACAGTCATTGGCGTAGTGTCCGGTCTTCCCACAC
>NC_041392.1:310301136-310328443 GCF_002162155.2 Triticum dicoccoides | reverse complement strand
GGTTGGAACGGCCCTGACTGTTGTTTCCTCCACTCCCATTACCATTCTTTGGGCCACTGTGGTTGTGTGAATTTCCTCCATTGTGGGAATGGCCTCCATGGGTATGAGTGTGTCCTCCCGAGTACGGGGAATAGCAGGGCTTCTGCTGGGCTCCAGAGTTGTACTTTCCCTATCCATACTTCCGCTTGCGGTTCTCTATCTGCTGCTGCTTGCCTTCAATCATGAGGGCCCTGTCTACCATCTCCTGATAGTTGGTGAATGTTGCCACCATCAACTACATACTCAGCTCATCATTTAGTCCTTCAAGAAACTTCTCCTGCTTCGCGGCATCTATGGCCACATCATCTGGGGCGTAGCGTGATAACTTGCTGAACTCATCCACGTACTGTGCCATGGTACGATTTCCCTAGCGTAAGTTGCGGAACTCATGCTTCTTCATACTCATGGCTCCAGCTAAGACATGGGCGGTGCGGAAGGCTTGCTGAAATTGATTCCATGTAACATTGGCCACGGGAAAGGTGGTGGTGTAGTTCTCCCACCATGAGGTTGCGGGTCCATCAAGTTGATGTGCGGCAAAGTGCACCTTCTCCGCATCCATGCATCCATCATTTGTTATCTCTCTTCCGATCTTGCGAATCCAATCATCAGCAACAATCGGCTCGGTGCTACTAGAGAACACCGGCAGATTCAACCTTAGGAAACGGGCTAGGTTGTCAACTGGGGTGGTGGCGGTGGGTTGTTGTTGTTGTTTCCTTGGTTCTGGACGAGCAACTGCATCAAGGCATTCTGTTATTGGATCAACTGGGTGAGCTCCGGCGGGAAAACGAATCCGGGGTCACGTCTCGGAGGCATCTGATAGGTTAGAGGGTTTTGAATAGAATAGAATAGGGTCTAAAGAGATATTTCACTACCCATATGCACATGTGACAAACATATTCAATACATATCACTCAATTCAAACAAGATTCATACAATTGATCTAGCTACTATTACAAAATATCGCGAACGATTTCTAACTACTTGGAAGAATTCTAATAGTAATATGGTGGTCGACTAGAAATTTTCATAGGTGGAAGACTCCATAATATCTGCTCCAGCTTCGTCTTCAAAATCATCACTGTCCTCATCATCTCTATCTTCTTCAGCACCACTATCGGTGTTGGTGTCATCAAGTATGATGTAGTCTTCAGAACGAATGTCCACTTTAGGTTCCGGTTTTACCATAGATATTCCTATCTTCTTCAGGTCGTCATTCTGCTCCAGTAGCAAAATAATCTCCTCTTCGTATCCATCGTGTGTTGCCTTGAGTTCCTCTTCTAGCTCCATATTCTGGGTCATCACCTTCTTCGTATCAATCATGTTAGCGCACTTCTGATTCTCATAACAACGAATGTACTGGTTCAACTCTTGTATGTAGGCTGCAATAGATCCATCCTTCCTGGTGCGAATCATCTCCCCTTGCTCATCCCGGCGTCCACATATCTGATAGACGGTGTCATTAAGATCCTTGTTGTATACCTTGCCTATGTGTCCAATGGTGATGTGGGCTGCTCTTTCCTAAGCTCCAGGTTGGTGCATCAAAAGAAAACTCGATGGGCTCGGCAATTGGTGCAAAAGTCCTCCCAGGAACATGAACTAGAATCGTCCAGCGCTCCTCCTCTGGTAAAGTTGCATTGAAGGTTTCAGTGAAGCTTGGTATGCCGATGTTCAGGTACTTAGTGACTTCCTTCAAGGGCCATCCGAAAGGGGTGTTGTCATCCAGTTGAGTTAACTTGTTCCTGGGGTCTAACATCTATAGAGTAGAAATAGAGAAGAGTTAGAAATGAGTAGAGAAGAGTATCCCGTGGCTTTTTGATAACCCACAAGTATAGGGGATCAATTGTAGCCTCTTCCGATAAGTAGGAGTGTCGAACCCAACAAGGAGCTAAAGGTAGAACAAATATTCCCTCAAGTTCTATCGACCACCGATACAACTCTACGCACGCTTAATGTTCGCTTTACCTAGAACAAGTATGAAACTAGAAGTACTTTGTAGGTATTGTTGGATAGGTTTGCAAGATAATAAAGAGCATGTAAATAAAAGCTAGGGGCTGTTTTGATAAAGTCACAACTAAATTTGTTTCAGTAGAGAGCTTTTTGTCACGAGAAAGTTATTTGTCCCTAGACAATCGATAACTAGACCGTAATCATTATTGCAATTTTATTTGAGAGAGAGGCATAAGCTAATATACTTCCTCTTGTTGGATCATATGAAATTATGATTGGAACTCTAGCAAGCATCAGCAACTACTAAAGATCACTAAGGTAAAACACAACCATAGCATTATGAAGCATCAAGTCCTCTTTACTCCCATACGCAAACAACCTACTTACTCAGGTCTGTGCTTCTGTCACTCACGCCACCCACCATAAGCAAATCATGAACATATTGCAAACCCTACAGCGGGGATCCCTCATGCTTGTGCAACACAGAGAGCACCATAGGACAGCACCAATAATAAAACATGTAACTCAAACCAATCACGATCATCAATTAACCTATAGGAAAAAATGGATCTACTCAGACATCATAGGATAGCCATACATCATTGGGAAATAATATATAGCGTTGAGCACCATGTTTAAGTAGATATTACAGCGGGTAAAAGAGGGGTTACACCGCTGCATAGTGGGGGAAGAGTTGGTGATGACGGCGGTGAAGTTGTTGGTGTAGATCGTTGTCGCGATGATGGCCCCGGTGGTGTTCCGGCGCCACCGGGAGAGGCGGAGAGAGCCCCGCTTCTTCTTCTTCTTCTTCCTTGACCTTCCCCCTAAATGGGAGAAGGATTTCCCCTCTAGTCCATGGCCTCCATGGCGGCGGAGGGGCGAGAGCCCATTTGAGATTGGATCTCTCTCTCTCTGCTTCCTTCTGTTTCTGCGCTCCCTGATTCTGCCCTTTTACCGTTTCTTAAATTCCCGGAGATTCGTAACTCCGATTGGGCTGAAATTTTGACACGATTTTTATCTGGATATTGGCTTTCTTGCGGTGAAAGAAGGGCACCAACCGCCTTACGGAGTGGCCACGAGGGCCTAGGGCTCACCCCTCACCCTCGTGGGCCCCTCGGGCATCATCTCGCATTGATTCCACTGCCCAAAATTCACATATATTCCAAAAAATCTCCATAAGTTTTTATCCCGTTTGGACTCCGTTTGATATGGATAGTTTTGAAACAAAAAAAAGCAACAAACAGGAACTGGCACTATGCACTGGATCAATATGTTAGTCCCAAAAATAGTATAAAAATTGCCAAAAGTATGTAAAAGTTGTAGAATATTGGCATGGAGGAATCAAAAAATTTAGATATGACGGAGACGTATCAGTATCCCCAAGCTTAATTCCTTCTTGTCCTCGAGTAGGTAAATGATAAAAAGATATTTTTTGATGTGGAATGATACCTAGCATAATCTTGATCATGTAATCTAATCATGGCATGAATATTGAGACACGAGTGATTCAAAGAAATAGTCTATCATTTGACATTAAGACAATAATACATCAAGCATACTAATAAAGCAATCATGTCTTTTCAAAATAACATGGCCAAAAAAAGTTATCCCTACAAAATCATATGGTCTGGCTATGCTCCATCTTCATCGCACAAAATATTCAAATCATGCACAACCCCGATAACAAGCCAAGAAATTGTTTCGTACTTTGTATGTTCTCAAACCTTTTCAACTTTCATGCAATACATGAGCGTGAGCCATGGATATAGCACAATAGGTGAAATAGAATATGGTGATGGAGGTTGTAGCGACCCGACCCAAACTGGATCGAAGTCTCTGTGCTTAAGTGTCATCCCTGGATCGGTATGCTGACACACACAGTACTCAAGGAATTATAACAGAGTTCAATCACACTTTATTACATTGAGGTTATCAAAAGAGTATTTATTACAATAATATGGCCAAAGGCCATCTAAATAGAAATAACTGCGGAAGCTTCAAAGGTAAATGAGTCCATCCAACTCCACGGCAAACTGAGTGCAGAACAACGACCTATCGCACCTTTAATCTTCGTCGGAAAAGTCTGCAACATGAGACGTTGCAGCCGTGTAGGTCAGCACATGGAATATGCTGGCAATTTCACACCATAGAATAATAATAAATGAAAAGACTATGTCTATATGCAAAATTTAGCTGGTGGAGGCTCTAAGTTTTATTTTGCATAAAGCTAATTTTACCCTACAACAAAGGAATAATATTTTTTATTACTACTAAGTTAAAAATGTCATTACTGAGAAGGTTCCTCCAACTCAGTCCCAAAATTCCCAAGTTAACCCAATAATTTCACTAAATAGAGTGATGAGATCAACCAATAATTCACTTCTAGATACTCAAATTGTCCATAACCGGGGACACGACTAATCATGATTAGTTTGTACGTTCTGCAGAGGTTTGCACACTTTTCCCCACAAGACTCGACCACCTCCATGATTGGAAGATCGAGACATAGCCTTTCAGAAGCGTTTCCCCTTAACCCTGGGTAGACCGGTACACCTGCTTTCCCCTACATCAACTAGTCTACCACGGAAAGAGGTCACACAACTTACTCAACTATGCCAGAGCCCATAATGGCTTGTGGCTGCACACGGAAGTTTCTAGGAATGAAATATCTTATGATCCCTTTGAGCCTTGGTGGCGGACCTAGGGTAATCACACGGGTACTTCGGGATTCCCCTTGGGCAAGCACTGGTTTCTCTAGGTGCCCCTAACAATCCACCCAGATGTGTATTAAAGTTGCCACCTTAGGTTATCCCAAAATTATTAACTCTCGCAACTTGCATGGATCACACATACCAATCCCCGTCTACGAGCATGGCTAAGCAATATATGATATAACGAATATTCCCGGGGTGATCAAAGTCATAGGTTCCTACCACATGAACTACAAAGCATAACCACATGTTCCCAATCCTACTCATGCAATCTTTGAGGGTGAAACTAATGCATAGTAAAAACTGGGTATTGAAAATTATGATCGAAGTGTGAACTTGCCTTGCTGACGATCGTTGAACTCTAAGGATTCGCGGTAGCAAGCTTCGCACTCCGGATGATCTAACGTAAGCAAGCAATAACATACATAAGCATACAAGCAAAAATCCAAAAAGAAAACAAATGAAAGACTTCGAAAAACTCCATTACAACCAAATATAGTTTCTATACATAACATAATTTTTATAGTAGCAAAAATACATGTGTTTGGGTTTAACAGAAAGTAGACATCACGAGCTTCGATTTGCAAAAAGAATCACCTAAAATGGAGTTACGAAACCGACCTAACGAAGTTTGAATTCAGATCTGTTTAAATTCAAATTTTAAAATTTTCAAAAATATTTTTCGTTTGGTTCTCTGTATAGAGGATATTTTTATGAAGCGGTAGGAAAAAGAATCAACTAAATCGGATCTATAGACTAAAATATATACTCAAACCAAGAATTAATCTAGAATCTGAGATTGGAAAAATACTGGAAAAAGAGAAATAAATTCGGCCAGATGCCAAGTGGCACTTTCCAATTGGTTAGCTGGGTGCTCACTGAACTTTTCACCGGAGATGAGGAAGATGGTGGATCCAGTGTGCTATGGCGAAGGATGTGTGCGGGACGGTGTAGAGGACGATGAGGCGGATCCGAGCAGCAGTGCGACGGGATAGTTCTCGTCTCCTGGCGCGATGGAGAAGCAGCCGGAATACACGAACTCCGACGAGCAATTGGCGAGGTTAGAGAGGGGTAAAAACTCCAGAAGGAGAGGGCTTCGGACGAGGGGTGAGAGGGGCTCCCAGGGGTGCTTTATATAGGGCTTGGGGAGGTCTGGAGATGAGCTGAGCGTTGCCAACTTTATGATGTTAATGGTGGCTGTTACTTGGGCTTCTAATGGCAATTAGAGGGGGAATTAAGGCGCACTAGTGAAGGGGAAAAGATAGAGGGAGGTGAGGGGAACCGAGTCAGAGCGGTTTTGGAGCGAGGGAGAGGAGGGAAGGGGTGGGGCGTTGGGTGGGAGTGCTGCGTACCTACTTCCTGCTCTCGTACAGGAGGTTGAAGACGACCTCTTGTCGTGAAGAAGGCTGGGCCTTCCTTGGTCCTTGGCTGCCCACGTTTTTAAAACGTTTTTTTACAGAAGCAAAGAAACACCGAAAATACAAATAAAAGTTAGCCTAAAAATCCCAGAAAATTCACATAGTTATATGGTCTTATATATGACCTAGTGAACTTTTATCTGTCCTAAAATGCAAGTTAAAAAAATAAACATTTTTGCTAAACTAATAAAATAAAGTTCAAATAAAACCCAACAAATATATTTTGGTGCCAAATTCAATTTCCAATATTTTCTTTCTGTTTTTGAAGAAGTCATTTTATCTTCTCTCTTTATTTTATTTTTGGTATAATGGAAATGAATTTTGGTGAAACCAAATTTGATCCAAACTCCCAACTTCAAAAAAAATTCAAAATTGGTTTTTATCGAAACTTCCAACTCTCTCTTTTGGTCCTTGAGTTGCTCAAAGTTCCTTGGATCAAAAATCAAATAAAACAAATGGAGCAAAAATGCATAAATCATGGATGCATATGAATGATCTATTTATAAACATCCAAACTAAAAATTGGGATGTTACAGAGGTTGTGTGGAAAAGACAAAAAAGGGAGAAAGTCTCACATCGACGCGACTAATCAACGGGCTATGGAGATGCCCATCAATTGATGTCAATGCGAGGAGTAGGGATTTCCATGCAACAGATGCACTAGAGCTATAAGTGTATGAAAGCTCAAATTGAAACTAAGTGGGTGTGCATCCAACTTGCTTGCTCATGAAGACCTAGGGCACTTGAGGAAGCCCATTGTTGGAATATACAAGCCAAGTTTATAATGAAAATTCCCACTAGTATATGAAAGTGATAACTCAAGAGACTATCTATATGAACAAAATGGTGCTACTCTGAAGCACAAGTGTGGTAAAAGGATAGTAACATTGCCCCTTCTATCTTTTCTCTCATTTTTTCTATTTTTTTTTCTTTTTTGTAGGCTTCTTTGGCCTCTCCCTTTGGGGGGGGGGGGGCTTCTCTGGCCACTTTTATTTTGATAACCTCACACGGGACAATGTTTCTAATAATGATGATCATCACACTTTTATTTACTAACAACTCAATATTACAACTCGATACTAGAACAAAGATACGAGTCTATATGAATGCCTCCGGCGGTGTACCAAGATGTGCAATGATCTAGCGTGATAATGAAATCAAAAAACGGAAAAGCCATGAAAACATCATGCTAGCTATCTTATGATCATGCAAAGCAATATGAAAATAAATGATCAAGTCATGTATATGATGATGATGGAAGTTGCATGGCAATATATCTCGGAATGGCTATGGAATGCAATGATAGGTAGGTATGGTGGCTGTTTTGAGGAAGATATAGGGAGGCTTATGCGTGATAGAGTGTATCATATCACGGAGTTTGAATGCATTGGCGAAGTTTGCACCGACTCTCAAGGTGAGAAAGGGCAAGGCACGGTACCAAAGAGGCTAGCAATGATGGAAGGGTGAGAGTGCGTATAATCCATGGACTCAACATTAGTCATAAAGAACTCACATACTTATTGCCAAAATCTATTAGTCATCGAAACAAAGTACTACGCGCTTGCTCCTAGGGGGATATATTGGTAGGAAAAGACCATCGCTCGTCCCCGACCGCCACTCATAAGGAAGACAATCAATAAATACATCATGCTCCAACTTCGTTACATAATGGTTCACCATACGTGCATGCTACGGGAATCACAAACTTCAACACAAGTATTTATTCAATCCACAACTACCCACTAGCATGACTCTAATATCACCATCTTTATATCGCAAAACTATTGCAAGGAATCAAACATATCATATTCAGTGATCTACAAGTTTTATGTCGGATTTAATGACTAACCATGTGAATGACCAATTCTTGTCGACTCTCTAAATAGATATAAGTGAAGCAAGAGAGTTTAATTCTTTCTACAAAAGATATGCCCATGCTCTAACAAACATAAGTGAAGCAAAAGAGCATTCTACAAATGGCAGTTTTATATGTGTAGGGAAACAGGCAATCCAAACTTCAAATGATATGAGCGAAGCACATGAAGCATTCTATAAAGCCATACTCAAAAGATATAAGTGAAGTGCAAAGATAATTCTACAAATCAACCATCGACTATCTCATACCAGCATGGTGCATCAAAGAAAAGTGAAAACTAAATGCAAAATACGGTCCAAGATTTGCACATATCACGTGAACGAAACGAAACTGAAAACATACCGATACTTGTTGAAGAAACACGGGATGCCTTCCGAGGCATCCCCAAGCTTAGACACTTGAGTATCCTTGAATATTTACTTTTGGTGCCTTGGGCATCCCCAAGCTTGAGCTCTTGCCTCTCCTCCTTCTCCTCATATCAAGACATCCTCGATCCTTGATTACTTCATCCACACAAAACTCAGCAGAAAGTTCGGTAAGATCCGTTAGTATAATAAAGCAAATCACTACTCTAAGTACTATTGCAAACAAATTAATTTTTGTTTTTTACATTGTATCTACTGTAATATAACTTTTCCATGGCTTAATCCACTGATAGAAATTGATAGTTTCATCAAAACAAGCAAACAATGCATCAAAAACAGAATTTGTCTTAAACAGGACGGTCTGTAGTAATCTGAACATTCACCATAATTCTAGTAATCCAAAAATTCTCAGAAATTAGGAAAAATAAAAAAAATTGTATAGAAAGACAGTATAGAAAGTTTCAGAACCATTTGACATTCCAGTAAAAAATGTAAAATCGCGCACTACAGCCAAAGTTTCTGTTTTGCACCACACAAACCAACAAGCAATGTAAAAATCCTAAAGGCAAATCTTGGCACATTATTTTTATAATACAATGGAATTGTACAAGGGGATAATTATTTTTGTTGAAAATTTTCTGTAATCAAGATTCAAAAAGTTTCCGTGAGCATGAACAAAGTTCAAGGAGCTCCCTCACTTCAACAATACTTGTCTCTCTCACTTTCACTTTCCTTTTTGAAAAGTTTTGGGTTCCCCTCTTTATTTTTTTGTTTTTAAACTCTATAAAAGAACTCAACAGAAATAAATGACTCTCTAAAACTTCTGGGTTGTGTCCCTGGCAGCACTTTCTTTAAAGCCATTAAGCTAGGCATAAGGTGCTCAAGTAATGAATCCACCCGGATCCCAAGGTATATCAAAGCCAATTTGAATTAGCAATGATTTGGCATTTAGTAGTGAGCACAAAGCAACATATATCAAGCAATGACGAAGTCTAGCTCTCTTCCTATGCATCGGCATGTCATACAAGAAAAATTCATGCACATCAAGTAAAGGCCAATGCATAGCATAAGAAGTTTCTTGCAATTTTATCATGTTGGAAACATAGAGAGGCAGAGATGTAGTTCCTATCTCATAATAATTGCAAGTAGGAGCAACGAGCACATGCATATTATATTCATCAAAATTATCATGTGCAACGGTAAAATGCCACCCATCAATATAATCCTTAATAAGTGCAAACTTCTCCGATATAGTGTAGTTTGGAGAATTCAAAAAGATAATAGGACTATCATGTGTGGGTGCAATAGCAACAATTTCTTGTTTAACATAAGGAACAATAGCAAGTTCATCTCCATAAGCATAATTCATATTGGCATCTTAGCCACAAGAATAGCAAGCATCAAGTTCATCAAAAAGGGATATTTCAAATGAATCAACGGGATCATAGCAATTATCATGGAATTCATCCTTCGGTAAGAATGAAGGGACATTAAATAATGTATGAGTTCGAGAGTTACTCTCATTAGAAGGTGGGCACGGGTAGCTAATCCGATCTTCCTCCTTTTGTTCTCCGCTCTCCTCATCATCTATTTCATCTAATGAGCTCACAGTTTCATCAATTTCTTCTTCCATAGACTCTTGCAAAATATTATTCTCTTCTCGGACAACGGAGACTTTCTCAATAAATTCATCAATATCATAATTGTATTTATAATTCTCATAGCAATATTTAAGGATAGCTAAATTTTCAGGTCTATAAACTGAATCATCAAAATCTTCAAACTCTTTAAAGAAAGATTCAATTTCACAACCACCCTTAAAAGCAACAAATTCTTCTATTTGTTCCACATCATAGTAATTATATATACCATTAGCATAAGAAGCTAAGGTTTCATTAGCATTAAATTTGCATGAAAAGGGGAGGTGTGGAGCCTTCATCCTAGAGCAGCAAGTATAATCATATCTCTAGCATAGTTGTCGAGCATACCAATGCAACATATAAATTTGATCCCATAATACTTTCCCTTTTTGAGTCAAGCGATAATCCGTAAAGTATTCGTGTTGATCGAACATGTCTCCCGTTATATAATTGAATGGGGTTTTCTTAGGATTATTAAAGTAGTGCATAACATCTTTCACATAATGAGCATCGAGGGTTTTAGGAGGTTCCCCATCTCCATGAGTAGCAAGTAAACCTATTTTTTTGGTATTTTGTGTTCCATATCCATAACTAAAGATAGAGAACAACTTAGAACAACAAATAAAATCCACTTAGTGATAAAGCGAACAAGCACACACGAGAATATTCACCCCACGCTATTGCTCCCCAGCAACGGTGCCAGAAAAAGGTCTTGATAACCCACAAGTATAGGGGATCAATTGTAGCCTCTTTCGATAACTAGGAGTGTCCAACCCAACGATGAGCTAATGGTAGAACAAATATTCCCTCAAGTTCTATCGACCACCGATACAACTCTACGCACGCTTAATGTTCGCTTTACCTAGAACAAGTATGAAACTAGAAGTATTTTGTAGGTGTTGTTGGATAGGTTTGCAAGATAATAAATAGCATGTAAACAAAAGCTAGGGGCTGTTTTGATAAATACACAACTAAATTTGTTTGAGTAGAGGGATTTTTGTCACGAGAAAGTTGTTTGTACCTAGACAGTCGATAACTAGACCGGTAATCATTTTTGCAATTTCATTTGAGAGAGAGGCATAAGCTAACATACTTTCTCTTCTTGGATCATATGCACTTATGATTGGAACTCTAGCAAGCATCCGCAACTACTAAAGATCATTAAGGTAAAATCCAACCATATCATTATAAGGCATCAAGTCCTCTTTACTCCCATACACAAACAACCTACTTACTCGGGTATGTGCTTCTGTCACTCACGCCACCCACCATAAGCAAATCATAAACATATTGCAAACCCTATAGAGGGGATCCCTCATGCTTTCGCGACACTGAGAGCACCATAGGACAACACCAATAATAAAACATGCAACTCAAACCAATCACGATCATCAATTAACCCATAGGACAAAACGGATCTACTCAAACATCATAGGATAACCATACATCATTGGGAGATAATATGTAGCATTGAGCACCATGTTTAAGTAGATATTACAGCGGGTAAAGGAGGGGTTACACCGCTGCATAGTGGGGGTAAGAGTTGGTGATGAGGGCGGTGAATTTGTTGGTGTAAATCATTGTCACGACGATGGCCCCGGCAGTGTTCTGGCGCCGCCGGGAGAGAGGGGGAGAGAGCCCCCCTTCTTATTATTCTTCCTTGACCTTCCCCTAGATGGGAGAAGGGTTTCCCCACTAGTCCATGGCCTCCATGGCGGCGGAGGGGCGAGAGCCTCTCCGAGATTGGATCTCTCTCTCTCTCTCTCTATTTGTTTTCTGTTTCTACGCTCCCTGATTCTGCCCTTTCACTGCTTCTTAAATTCCTGGAGATCCATAACTCCGATTGGGCTGAAATTTTGACACAATTTTTATCCGGAGATTGGCTTTCTTGTGGCGAAAGAAGGGCACCAACCGCCTTACAGCATGGTCACGAGGGCCCAAGGGTCACCCTGCCTCCTAGGGGGCGCCCCTCACCCTCGTGGGCTCCTCGGGCATTGTCTCGCGCTGATTGCACTTCCCAAAATTCACATATATTCCAAAAAATCTCCATAAGTTTTTATCCCGTTTGGACTCCGTTTGATATGGATTTTCTGCGAAACAAAAAACATGCAACAAACAAGAACTGACACTGCGCACTGGATCAATATGTTAGTCCCAAAAATAGTATAAAAAGTTGCCAAAATTATGTAAAAGTTGTAGAATATTGGCAAGGAACAATAAAAAATTATAGATACGATGGAGACGTATCACTTTTCCTAGTGGTCGCATCCTACAGGCAGAGTGTGCTCTGATACCATCTTGTAGCGACCCGATCCCAATGGACCGTAGTCTCTGTGCTTAAGTGTCATCCCTGGATCAGTATGCTGACACACACAGTACTCGAGGAATTATAACAGAGTTCAATTACACACTTATTACACCAAGGTCCTCATAAAGAGTGATTATTACAATAATATGGCTTGCGTGCTGAAGGAAATATGCCCTAGAGGCAATAATAAAGTTGTTTTTCTATATTTCCTTATATCATGATAAATGTTTATTATTTATGCTAGAATTGTATTAACCGGAAACTTGATACATGTGTGGATACATAGACAAAACACCGTGTCCCTAGTAAGCCTCTACTAGACTAGCTCGTTAATCAAAGATGGTTAAGTTTCCTAACCATAGACATGTGTTATCACTTGATGAACGGGATCACATCATTAGGAGAATGATGTGATGGACAAGACCCATCCGTTATCTTAGCATGTTGATCGTTCTGTTTTATTGCCAACGCTTTCTTCATGTCAAATACACACTACTGCAGGATGCTGCTAACGCGACACTACGATCAGAGACCCTTCGAGAAATTGTGTGTGATGTAGTAATCGCAAACGGTGGTGTATGAAAACCGTCAAAAAGGTGCAAAATGTTTGCGATGGAGGATGCATCAAATATTGTTCAGATTTTAGTTGCGTGTTCGACTCAGGCCACACGGTTAACCCATTTGAACTGTTTGAGATGAGGCAGAACAACAGAAACGGGCAGCTATATCAATGTGTGTGCGATATACGGCATACATTTCGCTCCGATGAACCGTTTGCTATTAGGGAGTGCAACATAAACGGTTAGCCACATCAAGGTGTGTGTGATATAGGGCATACAGTTCACTCGGACGAACTGTTTTCGATTAGCGAACGCAATGGAAACGGTTCAACTTAACAAGATGTGATATGTGGCAAACAGCCGACTCGGATGAACTGTTTGTGATGAGAATTTACAACACAGACGGTTAATACAGTTAGTTCGTGTGTGATTCTGTGTGTACAAAAAACATTGAAAAATGCAAACTAGTTGCTTGCGGTGGCTAGGAGTATCGCACATGATGTGTCTGCGAGTACTCGTGTGTGATGATTTGTAAGTTACACATGCATTTCCTTATGTTAACACTTGTGTGATAAATAACACGTGGCACCGGCTATGGTATTCGGGTTGTGTGTGTGCTCCACTTAGTCTTCCCGCGCTCCAGCGAATGCTTCTCGCGCTCCACATGGGTGAATTGTAAAATCCACGCCTATTCCCTCACCAGTTTCCCACCACCAGCTAACGGCTTACTGCATATAACCCAGGCGGCAACGCACCGCCGCGACACTCTGCGAAGATCTAGTCCTCACCCATCTACCCTTTGTTATTCCAAGCATGCCAGACAACGACCAAAGTTTTGATGTTGACACCTACCTGCGTTACATCTTCGGCGAGGAGAATGAGCCGGAGCAGGTCAGGGAGCAAGAGCTTCATCGGCCGATGTAGGCACCATGGCCCATCGGCAGCGATATCGGTGTCACAGTCCTTGGGAGCACAATCGACATATTGCAGAGGAGGTGTGACGAGCAGTTTGCCATCCACCGTGCAAAAGATCCAGAGCTTCTCGGTGGCATGATCGATGACACACCCGAAGAACCACCGTCACCAGTGCTCATCGAGAGCCTGATGCCCCGCAAGGAATGGGCACAGGACCTTTGCGATTTAGTCAAGACAAAGGCAGCCTGTGGCTTCATCATTGCCCGCGGCGGCCGTGTCAACCTCAATCCCGATGATGTGGTGGCCATGATAGAGCGCATCCTTGGCGGAGGTGACATCCCCGACGAAGTAGAACATCGCCAACGTGATATCTTGAGGATGCAGGTGATCGATGAAATTTGCTACCAGGCCAGAGACATGGAAATGGAGCGATTTCGTGGAGTTTTCATGCACGCGATTGCACGCTGTCAAGCTCTTCTAGAAGAGGTCCAGCAGCCCCAAGAGCCTCCCATCAGCGCCAGCAGCTCCGTAGGCAGAGGTGGGTTGGGACACTCGAGTGAACGGCCGCAAGGGTGCTATGCTGATCATGGAGTCTGGGAAGACCATTGTTGGAAGGCCGCCAGCTCAGCCTTTTAGCTTATATTTTATTATAATTGTATGCATATGTAGGTTGTGGGTATTTTGGGCCTTGCCACATTTAGCATTTTAAATTATCCTGAATATGTAAGACAATTATTAAGAATTATTAATAGTTGCCATTGTAACTTTGCGTCAACGGCGAGCAGAGCGTGCGCAGGGATGCTAGAGCAGAGCGCGCCGCGGCCGCTTCAACGACGAGCAACCACGTGGTAAACCTAATTCCATCAATAAATTTTGACCTTGTTTCTCGTCACATTGTTGATTACAACACAATAAGTAATTGCAAATCTGTTCACACCTCTAAAACTAATATGTGTTTGAGGGAGTCCTGGATTCAGGGGTCTCCGGACAGCCGGACTATATCCTTTGGCCGGACTGTTGGACTGTGAAGATACAAGATTGAAGACTTCGTCCCGTGTCCGGATGGGACTCTACTTGGCGTGGAAGGCAAGATAGGCAATACATGTATGGATATCTCACCCTTTGTAACCGACCTTGTGTAACCCTAGCCTCCTTCGGTGTCTATATAAACCGGAGGGTTCTAGTCCATAGGACAATATACAATCATACCATAGGCTAGCTTCTAGGGTTTAGCCTCTCTGATCTCGTGGTAGATCTACTCTTGTAATACTCATATCATCAAGAACAATCAAGCAGGAAGTAGGGTATTACCTCCATAGAGAGGGTCCGAACCTGGGTAAACATCGTGTCCCCTGTCTCCTGTTACCATCGACCTTAGACGCACAGTTCGGGACCCCCTACCCGAGATCCGCCGGTTTTGACACCAACATTGGTGCTTTCATCGAGAGTTCCACTATGTCGTCACCATAAGGTTTGATGGCTCCTTCGATCATCGCTAGCGATGCGGTCCAGGGTGAGCTTTCCTCCCCAGACAGATCTTCATATTCGGCGGCTTTGCACTGCAGGCCAATTCGCTTGGCCATCTGGAGTAGATTGAGAGCTATGCCCCTGGCCATCAGGTCAGATTTGGAAACTTGAACTACACGGCCGACATCCGCGGAGACTTGATCTTCGACAGATTCGAGCCCATGTCGGACGCGTCATGCAGTCTTAGCGAGCATAACGTAACTCTGCCGTCGGACAGTATTTGGGAGATCACATCCGCAGCTACTCCGTCCATCGATCCGGAGCAAGTTGCACCATCCGAGAGCGGAGGGATGGACCCCGCCATGGAGGCTTCACTCTCAGTGGCGATAGAGCCGGATACTGACTTCACCCCATACGAGAGCCGTGTCGCCGAACCACTGGATTTATCCCCGGCCACGGACTCCGAGCCACCTACATCTGTGCCTATTGAAACCGACGGGGCACCGATCATGGAGTTCACCTCCGTGGATATCTTTCCGCACTCACCTTTCGGAGATGTGCTAAATTCATTAAGGTCTCTCTCCTTGTCAGGAGAACCCTGGCCGAACTATGTCCGGATAGAATGGGATGCGGACGACGAAGAAATTCGCTGCCCACCCACCACTCACTTAGTAGCCACTATCGACGACTTAACCGACATGCTCCACTTCAACTCCAAAGTCATTGACGGTATGGACGACGATGCAGGAGACGAACCGGAACCACCGCCCACAGGGCACTGGAAGCTACTTCATCGCATGACGTATACATGGCGGAAACCCCCAAAGAAGCCAATGGCGATGAGACAGCGAAGGATGACACCTCCAAGAAGCAACCCAAGCGTCGACGTCAGCGGCGCCGCTCTAAGTCCCGCCATAGCAAGAACAACGATAATAATAGTCCACATGACTCTGGAAGAGACGACAACTGCACCACTCCGGTGGCAGAAAATGATCAAGATGCAAAATACAAACATAGTACGGATCCGACGTCCGAACACGATGACGCCGAAGATAAGCCTCATCAATCCCTGTCTAGGGAAGAAAACAGTCCGGACGAAGATGCACCCACCATCCCGGAAACACACTTGGAGCAAGAGAACCTCCGCAGAAGGCTTACTGCCACAGCGAGAAGCCTGAAGAAACAGAAGCAAAGGCTCAAGGTCGCACAAGATACGCTCAACAGCAAACGGAACAAAGTAAAAAAATATGGTAGAAGTTACCATCCAAATAGCTATCCAAAGTGCAAGCTATTACCGGAATTCGACGATGAGGCCTTAGAGCCCACGCAGCCGAAAAGTGATATGTCTAACCAGCCGGATCCACCACCCTGTGAACGCGATAGAGCGGCTAACAAAGTCATGCATAAGTCAACACACGTTCTACGTGAGAACTTGCGTCAAAAATCCGGCGCGACCAGATCTATCCATGGATCTAGGAAGCGCGCTACGATACACAGCCGATATCGAACACTACAACCGTCTGAACACTATGGCGCATCCCAATACACGGGTGCCTCACACCCACTATGTTTCACTGATGAGGTGCTGGATCACGAATTCCCAGAGGGATTCAAACCGGTGAACATAGAGGTGTACGACGGAACCACAGACCCTAGAGTCTGGATAGAGGACTTCATCCTCCACATCCATATGGCTCGTGGAGACGATCTCCATGCCATTAAATACTTGCCCCACAAGCTTAAAGGGCCAGCTAGGCACTGGCTGAAAAGCCTCCGTGAAAACTCAATTGGAAGTTGGGAGGAGCTCGAGGACGCTTTTCGGGCCAATTTTTGAAGGACTTATGTCCGACCTCCGGATGCAGACGATTTAAGTCATATAATCCAACAATCTAGAGAGTCCGCCCAAAAGCTTTGGAATAGGTTCCTCACCAAGAAGAACCAAATTGTCGATTGTCCGAACGTCGAAGCCTTAACAGCTTTCAAACACAACGTCCGAGATGAATGGCTTGCCTGACACCTCGGTCAAGAAAAACCGAGAATAATGGCAGCCCTAACAAGCCTCATGCCCCGCTTTTGTGCGGGTGAGGACACCTGGTTGGCCTGTAGCAGCACCAGCGAACCAAGCACATCCGAAGTCAGGGATGGCAATGGTAAACCATGACGCAACAAAAACAAGCGTCGAACTAAAGAAGGTAGCCCAGATAACACGGCAGTAAATGCCGGATTCAGGGGCTCCCGACCAGGCCAGCGGAAAAAGCCTTTCAAAGGCAGCAGAGAAGGACAGTCTGGCCTAAACAAAATTCTTGACAAGCTCTATCAGATTCACGGCACCCCAGACAAACCTGCAAATCATACCCACAGAGAATGTTGGGTCTTCAAGCAGGCTGGTAAGCTAAATGCCGAACACAAAGGGGAAGAGACGCCAAGAGAAGAGGAGGGTGAACCTCACCAGCAAATCGCCGGAGGATAGAAAAAGTTCCCACGGGAGGTTAAAACAGTAAATGTGATCCATGTGACATGGAGAAGAAGCAATCAGACACTCCGATGCACACGTGCCATAGAGCCCGTCACCCCTAGGTCCAACCCCTGGTTGGCCTGCCTGATCACTTTTGATCGTAGGGATCACGATACACATATCCGGCGCGAAAGACTGACGGCCTTGGTGTTAGACCCAATAATAAATGGGTACCATTTCACAAGGGTCCTCATGGACGGCGGCAGTGATCTCAATCTGATATATCAGGACACAGTCCGCAAAATGGGGATAGACCCGACACAAGTAAGCCACAATAATACTACCATCAAGGGAGTAATACCAGGCCATGAGGCCCACTGCACGGGCTCTCTACTACTAGAGGTGGCATTCGGTTCTCCCGATAACTTCCAAAGTGAAACGTTAACTTTTCACATCGCTCCATTCTGAAGTGATTTTCAAGCACTACTCAGAAGAGTGGCTTTCGCTCGTTTTAACGCAATAACGCATTATGCTTTTCTCAAGCTCAAGATGCCCGGTCCACACGGCGTCATTACAGTTAGTGGAAATACCAACCGTTCTTCACATACGAAAGAGGATGCGGCGGCTCTAACAGCCGCACACTAGACGGCCTCACCAACCAGAAAAAATGGTAGGTCATCAAGACCACGGACACGGTTAGACGAGTCCGGCGTTCCATCATACATGCATGAGATTGGTTTTCGAACCCTCATAACACGATACCAGGGGCTTCCCGCGTGTAATCAGGGCCAGCCCAGCTCAACTAGGCTTCTCTGGAATTCTGATAACTCATTCTTCTTTTTGGCATGGCAACTTTCACCTAAGTTCTTTCTTTTTGCAGTTTACAATCGTGCTACACCCGTCCAGGACACGGCACAACGGAGACACGAGCGCAGACGTGCGGCAGGGACCCGCCCAAAGGTTTCTTTTTTGATTAAGGCCCTGCGTAAACCTTTCTTACTGTCTCTTGTTGCTCACATCCTCTGGATACTCCACACAACCGAAAAGGATGCCGGCGTTATTGGCATGTGGCCACTCCAGGATTTTGCACGTACCCGGACACATGGGGTTTCTTATAAAGGGCATTGTTTAGCCCGGTGTATGTTATAAAGATCAAAAACCTTAGGGAGTGTTCGGTGTCGCGAGTTTGGCCCTATATGCATCAGCTCCGAATCATGTCTTTGGTCAAATGTTGGGTTTGCCCGGCTCTCACGTTTTGGTACCTTACGTTCCGTTATATCGGCTAAGGTAGCACCGGGAGAACTACTGCGATTGTGCCCTGGTTCATCCGGATGAGCACCTTAGTAGAGAAAGCCGAAAACTGATCAACCACCGATGACTAATTGGAATCTTTGGGATTCCTCTGCATTAACGAAGGGCCGTTTCCCGGTCATGTACGTACGCGCACCGTATTCGGACGAGCGTAGAAGTACCAAGGGCTATATAGTAGCCCCACTGTCAGACTCCTATGGCTAAGTGAAAGTGTTAAAGCAATATAGTCTGATTGCCTCGTTCGCTACGCTATCACCTCCTTAACGGACCAAGACATTGGATCAAGTGTGGATATGCATATTTTGCAAACACCCCCGCATTATATGCGTGGGGGCGGAAGCCAACGACTGCAAACTTTCAGGTTATATACATATATACATAAATGGCCGCACAGGAGGCATCATAGTACTTTCGGGCAAAAGTGTAAATACAACCTTGATTAATTCAGAAAAACATTGTTTGTACATTGTGACTATATGTCACTGGAAAATAATATTCTTCGAGCACTGAGCTTCTATCGAATGAGCGCCTTCAAGGACTTCTTCAAAGTAGTGCTCGGCAGCCACTCGGCCTATGGCCGAACCCTGTGCCGCAACAGTGCTGGTCTCCATCTCCGCCCAGTATGTTTTGACACGGGAAAGGGCCATCCGTGCACCTTCTATGCACGCCGATCTCTTTACAGCATCGATGCATGGCACGACGTCAAGGAATTGTTGCACTAAGATAAAGTAGTTATTCGGCCTTGGCCCTCCCGGCCATAGGTGATCCACAGCGGACCTCATGGCATGTCCGGACAACCTATGGAGCTCGGCCCAACCGGTCAATCGCTCATTCAGCAACAGCGGACGGACTGGAGCGTGAAACTATGAGCAGAATAGCTTTTCCACTTCGGGACCTTTCTGATCCTTGAATTACTCGGCTACATCAGCATCACTTGCAGCCAAATCCATGTACGCATCCGCAGAACTCCATAGCCGGTCCAGAGGAGCATACTTCGGATCCCTGAACTTAGTCCGCAACAAGAAGGGCTTCCCAGACACGATATCCGCAGCTTGATTCAGCTCCTCCTTCGTCGCTCTAGTTTTGGAGCGGGCCTCCTTGGCAGCCACCCGGGCCTTCTCCAGGTCCGTCGCCTTCGCCTGGTTTTCTTCTTCAAGAAGCCGGTAACGGTCAGCTGCATCTTTTAACTCTACAGCCATCTTGGCTAATTCTTCCTTGCTCTCGCAATGCGCGGCCTGTTCGGCCCTTAACTCTTCGGCCGCCTGTAAGGCGGCCGCATTGCTACTCCTTGCTTGCTCCTTGGCTCGGGCAAGCTCCGCCCGAAGGGTCTCCATAGTGGCAGCTTCATCTGCAGTCATAACATATCAAAGATACTGGCATCATGTTGTTCTTATTATGTGACGATCACTAGAAAAATCACTCACCTTGTGCCTCGTCAAGCCGCCTGTTGACAAGCACGATGTCGGCATCTGCCGCATCCAGTTGCCGCCTTAATTTGGCAAACCCATCAGTCCGGCTAGCAACCGGAGCTTCAACCACCTGCACATAAAGGCGATTTGGTTATTACCTGGGACTATGATCCTCTGTTTGCCGTCGTTCCCAACGACAACCAGAGTCTCAGGGGCTACTATCTGCAAGGGCATACCTAACGTATGCGGTACTGTTAAAGGCATATATTGTTTCACGTACCTCGAAGCCTTTTAGCAGACTCATAAAAGCTTCATGCAAACCGCTTTCAGCGGATGAAATCCTTTCAATTACCGTACCCATTAGCGTACGATGCGCTTCTGAGACGATAGCTTGCCCCAGAAGATCCTTCAGCGCGTCCGACCGCACACTGTACAGACCCTTGCTGTCGCTCCCCTCAGGAGCCAGATACTGGGGATGCCGGGCAGCCAAAGGGTTATCCTCTGGCCCTAGTGGATCCGGAGATACCCTTCGTGACGACACTTCAAGGTCGCCCACTTCTTGAGTTGGGGAGTCCGGGGGAGGCGTTTCGCTCTCCATCATCTCTGGAAGAAGATCCCCCGAAGATGAACTCTGTCGAGAAGGGCTATGATCCGAAGTACAACTTATAAGCATCGATTATTGTCTTCGGAAGTAAGATAGGATATCTTCACTGTTAAGTACTTCTTGATTACTTACAGCTCGGTAGAGGGCTGATCCCCGCGTGGACATTGTGCGGCCAGAATACCCTCCAAGGCAGGACCCTCTGGCGGAGATTTCTTCTCCCGTTTGGAAACCTTAGTTTCCGGATCTTTAGAGGCAGTCCTCTTCCTTCCCCGGGGAGAGAGAATGTCAGATTCTTCCCCTTGGTTATCCTCCCTCGCGAAGGCGCTCATTCCCTCGATTGGAATATATAGCGATGGAGGCCCGCTTTCTCCCTCTTTATTCCCCCTTCACCTTCCTTTGAGGGCACTAGACAAGGTGCCGGCTCGAGCATCTTTTCCAGCACCGGATTGTCCAAACCCTCAGGAAGGGGAGCTGAACACCGGAGCAACTTCACCTTTGTTATCCAATCCTGGTCAAAGAGCGATTCTTCAGAATGATGTCATGATAAATAAAAGGACAGTGTGTTCGGCCATGGGATTACTTACTTGGGCAGCGGGGCGGTTGTAGCTTAGGCCCACGTCCTCGGTGGTGTCCGGACACTCTATTCGGGGTCCGAAGAATGATTTGTACATCTCCTCGTGCGTCATGCCGAGGAAATGCTGAATAGCGCGTGGTCCTTTCGGGTTGAATTCCCACATATGGAGGGGTGGGCGTTTGCAAGGCTGGACTCGACGAACCAGCATAACTTGCATTACCATAACCAGACTGAAATCTCCCTTGAAGAGATCTCGGATACGGCTCTACAGTATTGGCATGTCCTTGGCTAGACCCCAGCTCAGCCCCCTGCTGATCCATGACATCAGTTGTGGTGGGGGGCCCGAGCAAAAGGTGGGGGCAGCTACCCATTTGGCTCTTCGGGGAGCTGTGATATAAAACCACTCCCACTGCCACAATCCGGACACCTCTGGAAAGGAACCCTTTGGCCATGGAGCGTCAGCAATTTTGCTTATTAAAGCACCTCCGCACGCTGCGTACTGCCCCTCGACTGTCTTCGGCTTCACATCGAAGGTCTTGAGCCACAGGCCGAAGTGAGGGGTAATGCGGAGTAAGGCCTCACATACAACAATAAATGACGAGATGTGAAGAATGGAATCCGGGGCCAAATCGTGAAAATTTAGCCCGTAATAGAACATAAGACCCCTAACAAAGGGATCCAGAGCGAGGCCTAGTCCTCGGAGGAAGTGGGAGATGAACACGACGCTCTCGTTGGGTTCGGGAGTAGGGACGACCTGCCCTCGGGAGGGCAGCCTATGCAAAATTTCGGCGGTCAGATATCTGGCCTCCATCAACTTCTTGATGTCCTCCTCTGTGATGGAGGAAGGCATCCACTGGCCTTGAAGGCTAGATCCGGACATGATTGAAGGTCTGAAGCGCCTGACCTGAGCTTTTGGGTGTTAGAACTCGAGGCGGGGGAAGGATTCGATTGAGCGTGGGAAGGGAAAAAGAAAAAGCCATGTCTCTTTATAAAGAGGGTGAGTATCAGGCGTCCCCCTCATGGCCGTTTGAGACTTACCTAAGATCTAGGAGTCATACCAATAGGCACGGTTGGGTTACCCACATTTGTATTGATGAGAATCCCGTGATAAGGGGAACCCAATCTCTGCTTTGACAAGACGTGTCAAGAAACCGCCTTGCGTTATGTGCGGGGCTGGTTAAAGAAAAATGGTTCAAATAATGACCGGGCCGTGGCGTGATGTCATGCTATCAAAACGTGTCAGCAGGTTACATTTGTGGAAATATTATTCTCTCTACAATGGTGTGTGAGAATTATTTTGCAGGGTCGGACACTATCCTTGTATTCAAACTCTTCCATGGTGTATTCGGGGGAGGAACCCGCCTTGCAATGCCGAAGACAACACTGCACGCCGGACTCATCATCATTGAAGCCTGGTTCAGGGGCTACTGAGGGAGTCTTGGATTAGGGGGTCTCCGGACAGCCGGACTATATCCTTTGGTCGGACCGTTGGACTGTGAAGATACGAGATTGAAGACTTCGTCCCGTGTCCGGATGGGACTCTACTTGGCATGGAAGGCAAGATAGGCAATACGGATATGGATATCTCCTCCTTTGTAACCGACCTTGTGTAACCCTAGCCTCCTCCGATGTCTATATAAACCGGAGGGTTTTAGTCCGTTGGACAATATACAATCATACCATAGGCTAGCTTCTAGGGTTTAGCCTCTCTGATCGCATGGTAGATCTACTCTTGTAATACTCATATCATCAAGAACAATCGAGCAGGAAGTAGGGTATTACCTCCATAGAGAGGGCCCGAACCTGGGTAAACATCGTGTCCCTGTCTCCTGTTACCATCGACCTTAGATGCATAGTTTGGGACCCCCTACCCGAGATCCGCCGGTTTTGACACTGACAATGTTCACAAGCACCGGGCTATAAAAACTACCCACTTGAAAATTACTTCACAGTTACTCTCCTCATCACCCACAAAACTGGTTTTCTCTGTCAAGTCATTCTGATATGACCGGTAGGAGTAGTTTAGGGTGGACATGTAACCAGGCAGCAAAGACCAAGGCCGTGGAAGCACTAGAGATGTCTCGTCGCGAAGCCGCAACCACAGCAGAGATGTCTGGGTGCACCGTGGAGCCTTTGAATGAGCTCTCACGGGAATGCGAGGGCTCTCACAAGCGTATTCGCAGCGTCGGCCATCGTGACAAGCCGGCGTTTCTGAAGTCCTTCGTCGACAACGACAACATTCTCGTTGGCGTCACTACACAGTAGGAGTTGGTCGACGGCTTGATGAAGCTGCTCAAGATCAGCGATGCCTCGGTTGACAAGGCGACTGGCCTCATCGAGCAACTCATGGATGATAATGCGAAGCTCCTCAAGTTGGTCGCCGAGAAGGAGGAGGAGGCCAGATGGAAGATGTTGGATGAGCAGAGCAGTGCCTCGGAGATGACGCTGAAAGCGGTCATCGAGGAACTGATGGGTGGCTTGAGGAAGCTCCGGATCGAGTGCGAGCAGGAGGTGGAGGAATCTGTGGCTGCTTTCAAGCAAAATCGCGAGGAATTTAAGAAGGAGCGGGAGGATTCGACGAGTAGAGACAGTAGCGATCCAGATCATTGTCTACAATTTCCTTCTTCTCTTGCCCCCGAGTCTTCCGGGCGTTGCCGCATGTGGCATTTTAAATTATCCAAAATATGTAAGACAATTACTATGTGCACCATTGTGAATTTGTCGTCGTATTATCCATTGCCATTTTTTTGTGGTTGTATTATTCGTTGCCCTATGAGGCAATTTAAATTAGGGCGGAATACTAGTTGAAAACATGAACAAAGCAAATGCTGCCACGAGATCACAAGAAAACACCCTCCGTCCAGGTGCTTTAATTAACCCATTAATGGAGAAGTTGTGAGCGAGGCAGGTGGCGGCTGGTGCATGGAGGTCAAAGAGCTCGCTTCCTGGTGAGCATGGGTGGCCTTGCTGCTCGCACGTGTCCCATCAAGCCTGCGAGGTGGACATGATGCACGCGTCTCGTCAAGCCTGTGCGGCGGACTGCTCGCACGCGTCCCGTCGAAGCTCCACGGCGGACTTCTCGCGTTTGTCCCGTCTAATCAAATAGATGCACGCACACCATCGATTATGGTTAAATTTCGACACGGCAAATATAATACAACCGTTTGCGATATTAACGTGTCAGCTTTTTTTCAAAAAGGACTTCGTTGGCTACTAATGTGTGTGCCTCTTCTCAAATTGGACGATTTTTCTTACCATGGCATATATGTGGCATGTCATGAAACCATGTCAAGTTTCATGTTTTTTGGGCAACTTTTTTATTTGGGATTTAAAAACCGAGTTTCTCATTGTTTCACGACGACGACAAGTTTGAAATTCATTCTCATTCCTTAAACAAGACCTAAACATGCACCCAATAACACATGTATGATTTCCCAACCATTTTGCTTCATTGGAGCATGTGGCTGTAGTTCAAATTTGAATTATGGACTACATTAAATGCATAGAAAACTTTGTAATTAGTAATATATATATATATATATATATATATACAGTGGACAAATGAACCCTGAACACTTTCAAATTTAAGCTCGACACTCCTGTTATTCTATGTTGCCTATAGAAAACAAAGTTCAAGGCGAGAAGAGGCATCGATTATCGTTTCGCCCACAAGAGGGGCATGTTTCCCTACTGGAACCACGAGGGTTGTGACAGGCTTCGGTTTGTAAAAGGCTTGTAATATAGCTTCGCCGAAATTGGACAATTATATATACCATATAATGACACCATACCAAGTTTATGATTTCCTGGTGAGTTTTGGATTTACAGACATTTAAAAACTGAGATTCGCAATGTTTGTGGCCAGGATGGCGAGACGGTTGAATTCGTTCCCATTCATTCCATGGGACCTAAACATGCACCCCAAGGAAACATGTACGTTTTTTCTAGCCATTTTGGTTCATTGGAGCATGTATTTGTAGTTCGGATTCGAATGATGGACATTAAATGCCTAGAAAACTCAATTAATGAATAAAAAGGTCAAACGAACCCTGAATAATTTCAAAGTTCAGCCCGAATCTCCAGTTGTTCCGTGTCGCGTGTAGAAGAAAATACGAGGCTAGAAGAGGGAGTGATTATTGTTTGGCCCACAAGGGGACACGTTTCCCTATCGAAACCACGAGGCTTCTTGCGACGGGCACCGGTTTGTAAGAGGTTTGTAATAAAGCTTGGCCCAAATTGGCAATGTTTTTACCATGACATATATGTGCCATGACATGACACCTTGTCACCTTTGATGACTTTCTAGTGAGTTTAGGATTTATGGGGACTTAAAAACCGAGATTCGAAATGTTTGAGGAAGAGCCAGGACACCGGTACGGTCGTAATTCGTTCCCATTCCTGGCATGAGACCTAAACATGCACCCAAGGACACATGTATAATTTTTCTAGCCATTTTGGTGAACTGGAGCATGTATTTGTAGTTCAGATTTGAATTATGGACATTAAATGCCTAGGAAACTCAATTAGTGTATAAAAAGGCCAAACGAACCCTGAATAAGTTTAAATTTCAGCATGGATATCCCGTGGTTCCATGTTGCCCGTGGAAGAAAATACAAGGCGAAAAGATGCAGTGATTGCGTTTCGCCCACAAGGGGAACTCGTTTCCCTGTCGGAACCACGAGGCTTCTTTGAGAGAAGCTCCAGTTTTTGTAAGAGGTTTGTAATAAAGCTTGGCCCAAACTGGACAATGTTTTTACCACAACATATATGTGCCATGACGTGACACCATGCCACCTTTGATGACTTTATGGTTAGTTTAGGATTTATGGGGACTTTAAAACCGAGATTCAAAATGTTTGAGTACGAGCCATGACACCAGTACGGTTGTAATTCGTTCCCATTCCTGGCATGGGACCTAAACATGCACCCAAGGACACATGTATAACTTTTCTAGCCATTTTGGTGAACTAGAGCATGTATTTGTAGTTCAGATTTGAATTATGGACATTAAATGCCTAGGAAACTCAATTAGTGTATAAAAAGGTCAAACGAACCCTGAATAAGTTTAAATTTCAGCGCGGATATCCTATCGTTCCATGTTGCTCATAGAATAAAATACAAGGTGAAAAGAGGCAGTGATTACGTTTCGCCCACATGGGGGACACGTTTCCCTGTCGGAACCACGAGGCTTCTTTGAGAGAAGCTCCAGTTTGTAAGAGGCTTGTAGTAAAACTTGCGCCACAATGGACGAAAAAAATTCCTCGACATATAAGTGCGATGTCGTGACACCATGGTAGGTTTCACGATTTTCATCTTTGTTTTTTATTTACGGGGATTTAAAAACTGAGATTCTTCTCACGAAATGTTTTCAAATAGCACACGGTTCACTCACGAAAGCCGATATTCAATGAAAACTTCATGGAAACCATATTTAAAGTTTCATAAAAATCTGAAAAATTGTGGGCTGTTAAGAAGGTGATGTTTTATTGCGACACAAAATTTCAAGTTGAAAAAATTACGAGATGTGAGCTATGAAAAAGAAAAACTCCGCCCTGAATAGTGACATTACTATTCGGCACTATTCAACACTCATTTTGTCTTTTTCATAGCTCACATCTCTTAATGTGTTTCAACTTGAAATTTTGTGTGCCAATAAAACATCATCATCTTAACATCCCACATTTTTTGAAACTTAAAAACATCTTTTT
>NC_041392.1:310286392-310300781 GCF_002162155.2 Triticum dicoccoides | reverse complement strand
GTGATCTGAGTCCTGCGTTCTGACTGGCCAGAACCCAAACCCCACGGATTGTACATGTGCACCGTTGGATGCTCTAGATCGAACGGCAACCCTGAGCCCTTTTGACAACACATGTAGTACATGGGTAAGCACTGTGCGCGTGCGTCGTGTAGCTCACGCTTCCTTCTCTACTGGGTTTTCATTCAAAACAGGCTACCGTTTCTCACCACTCCTCTCATCGGTTTCCCGCCTCTTCTCCCAGATATGCATGATGTAGATGTTCGTTTAATTCTTATAGTTCATCTCATCCAAAATCAATTAGTTTTGTAAAAAAACTGTTTTAAGGTTCATGGAATTGTGCATTGTAAAGGTAAAAACAAATAGTGACAACTCATTTAGAAAAAAAGGTTTGGGCAATTATGATATGGAAGATTCTAGATAACAAAGGAGAAGTGCTTGTGTTTAGAGGTCTGTACACTATGCTTAAGTTCAACCATGGAGTCTTCTAGATTGTACATGTGGCAGATTCTGGTGGAATGTAGATGATATCCAACGGGAAGTAGTGCTCAGATTTGCCATCTCTCTACCGTCAGATTGGCTTCATCCAACAGAAACTTTCATAGTTATTCGCACACTATATATGTGTAGATGTGTGTGTGTGTGTATATATATATATGTGTGTGTGTGTCCCATGCTAGACAAAATATAGTTTGAGCGCATGCGTGGGACAACCCTCCCCCTCCCCTCCGCTGCCGCCTCGAAGTTGGGAAACTGACATCATCGGTATTGAACCAGGCTTCGAGTCGGGTATGGTGTTCGGTTTGTAATTTACTTGGCGTGGCCCATCGAAGTTGTGCATTCGAGATTTAAACACATCATGCACCATCGTACCCATACATATTTTCGGGCCGCATGCAGTGTATACGGGGTCTTCTGATCGACCACGTCTCCCTTGTGCGGTTTTTTGTGATGATGCGGATATATGTGGGCTCCCCAAGTGTATATATATCATCCCTTTGACAGATAATGAGGGGTATGTGTTTGCCATGAATGGATTCCTCCTAGTTCATGTTAGGGCCGGTCACCGTCAAATGTCGGTCAACCAAAACTCAAGCTCATGCATTGTCAGGATTCCCTCCCAGATGCTCGGATTGCTGGGTTCGACCTACATCAAACCCTGCATACGTATCTTGTCCTTAACTACCTTGCCTTCATGGTTATTGTCTGTGTCGAGAGGTAGGCACCACATCTAAATTGTACATTATTCTATACTTAAAACACACATCACCCCTTCCCAACGTACATCATTTTGGGCCGCATGCAAGAGGTGCTGGTTTTGTGGTCCCTCTCGTGCGATGTTTATGATGGTTCAATCTATTGGCCCAAGCGGTTTATCGACAACAACAACTGTCATTTGACCAAACGAAAGATTCATTGGTCCGTCTTATGGTAGGTCATGTCGACATGCATGTATGACCAAAGTATCGATCATTACGTGCATCCACCCCGCTGACATGAAGTGGGAGGTGGTGGGCCAAGCATCCTAGCTAGGTATGACATTATGTCATTATATATATCCTAGCTAGGTGGTTGTTAGGGTGCTTTCGGGTTTGCGAGGCAGGTGCCACCAAAGTTATGCATTGTGTATCTAAAGTTTTAAACATCCCCAATATTCCTACATATATTTGGCTACTTCCAGGTGGTTCTTGACTTCTGGCCCCTCTCATCGATCTTCAATGACGCGCCCAACCGTGGGCCCGTGGGGTCAAAGTTGTGCATTGGAATTTTGAACATAACATACCACCTTTTTCACTCATATATATTTGGGCCACATGCTGGTGTGGTTGTCTTTTGAGCCTCCCTAACGTTATATTTTGCTGCAAAGACTCTGATGATCCTCAACAGACACAGAGTATAATATCTAAACCGTGTGCAGTACAAGTGCGATGTGAATCACCATGACCACGCAAGCACGAGCAAATTAAGGTGGAGGTACTGGCTCAACCGTGTGCGATGCAAGTGCACTGAAATCACCATGACCGCGCAAGCGCGAGCGAAGGGTGGAGGTACCGGCTTAACCATGTGCGATGCAAGTGCGCTGTAAAACCACCACCTGTGGAAGCTAAAGGCGGGTAAGTTTATTTGGAAATTAGGACGAACCGTGTGCGATAGACCAGCTAGCTAGAAATATAGAAAACAAACTACCCGCCTTGAGCGTTGCAAAAATCGGCGGATCCGTGCCACTTTTCCTTATTATCATACACGCATATTGTTATTGGACCATGCGCTATCTTGGGCACTCCTGCCCCGCATCAATTCCTTTATCCCAATTTTAGTAGCCGCCGTACTTCAACCGTCGCCCACACTCCTCCAGCACCGACCTTATAAATTTTAGCAGCCGAGGCATTTGAACTGTCGCCCTCCCTCGTCCACCACCATCTCCACCCACCATTACTAAAAAATTTAGTAGCCGCGGCGTATCCTCAAACACCCCCGTCCACAGTCCCCCACCCGCCCTCCTTCCCCTTCGGACCCTAGCTCGCGGCCGCCGCCGGCGCCGCCACCAACTCTGCCGGTCTGCCCATTCCTCCTAGCTTAGATAATAAAGTTCAGGTTATCCAGCATTTCCCATATAGTTGCCCCACTCCCCTGAGTTTTTAGACGAGGCTTGTGGTGTCCCTCCCCACTAGATCCACATCCCCTGCTCCAGAATGTCGCAGCCTAAGCTCGACCACGTATCCCGGGGAGCCCGACGAGCGTTCGGCCAAGAAGAGGTTTATCATGGCCTCTCTGGCGGACGTTGGCGAGGTGGCCGCCGTTTGCCCCGACCTGTCGATCCCGAAGCAACACGTCGCCGCGGAAGCCGGCGAAGACGTTGACTACATTGCCATGCCGAAGGCTTCATGTCAGCGGGCTAGCATATTACTGTATCTCGGGAAAGCTGGCTACAACATCAAGCTCGTCCACACCGACGGCTTCACGCGGGCCATGTCACAGGTTAAGTGGTCCATCCCCAACCCCTCTGGTTCAACCGCCGTCGATCTCTTCGATGGCCCTGCCGCTGATCTCCTCCTCCAAGCGGTCAAGGATTTGCGAGCTTTATACGCCATCGAGCCCATTTTGTCACTTCCGAAGGACACGTTCTACGGCGGCGACTTGGGATCCTCAATTGCCAAGTCAGATCTCATCGACCACGACCACGAGGAGGGCACCCACGAAGGTTCTTCCAAGGTGAAACAACCCATCTGTGACATCAGAGAGCGCACCATGGGTCTGTGCTCTTCCAACTGGAAGAATCCCGTCCATGAAATGTGAGGCAACATTCTATCAGCAAATATTACCTTCTTCTAGCTTGCCAACCGGTACCCTTTGTTGTAGTAGCATTTGCCGTCCGGTGCTTTAACTGTGCCATGTTTAATTATTTCAGTTATGCAAACATGTATTGTTCAATAGGTCTATGTGATGTTTAAGTATGAATTGTCCACTTTAGTTTCACGAACGGCTATGTTTGGTTGTTTATAGTGAGTAGATGCCTTGTTTATCTGTATTTTGTTGTTAGGTTGGTTGGAGTGAGCATTTTTTCACTTATCGAGCAGATGCCTTGTCTATCTGTATTTGGTTCTTAGTTTGGTTGCAGTGAGTATTTGTCCAGTTATCAAGCAGATGCCTTGTTTATCTATATTTGGTTGTTAGGTTGCTTTTTTTTAGCATATGTCCAGTTATCAAGCAGATGCCTTGTTTATCTATATATGGTTGTTAGGTTGCTTTTTAGCATTTCTCCAGTTATCAAGCAGATGCCTTGTTTATCTTTATCTGCTTGTTAGGTTGGTTGCAGTGAGCATTTGTCCAGTTTTCAACCATATGCCCAGTTTATCTGTATTTGCTTGTTAGGTTGGTTGCAGTGAGACTCTGTCCAGTTTTCAATGGCTATATTTGGTTGTTATACTGGTTATTTATTTCTCGTTTATTTCAGTCATTCACACTGTGTGGTTCATTATGTGTAAGTCGGAACTGTGCCACTCGACTACATCAATACCAGTTTGAATGGCTATATTTGGTTCCAGTTATTCTTGGTGTAGTTAACACTTGCCCTTTATTTTCAGCTTTACACATTTATGCAGTGTGATGTTTAAGCATTACCTATGTTCTGCTCCCTCCGTTCCAAATTACTCGTCGCAGAAATGGATATATCTAGAACTAAAATAGATCTCCATACATTCATACTTGCGACAAGTAATTCAGAACGGAGGGAGTATTCATTTTCAATAATACCAGTTTGAATTGCAATATTTGATCGCTGTTAAGCCTGCTGTCGGTAACATTGCCTTCCATTTTATATCTGCTTTAACAGCATGCTGAAACCAAGACATTCAAGCTATCATTTGGAGATGATTGTTTACCTTTGCTATATTTGTTTGATGTTAAGATTGATGTGCTTATCATGCCTTTCCACTACTTATGCAGGACAACAACGGGAGTGGCCACCATTTTCCACCGAGGTTAGCTTCATCCCTCGGCTTGTACTCCCCCCGTCGTTCCATAATGTAGTGCATATAGATCCAGGCCTGGACACTAGTTAGCTTCTAATATTGAGTTGTTGCTTGTAGGTAGATATGCCCTTGGTAAGGATCCACGCATCGACCCTTTTTGCATATGGGGCAATGAGATATTGATGAACAAGCATCAAGTGAGGAAACTGATAAGGATTATTAGCAAAAAGATATGAATGGTGGCAAGAAAATTATTTCTTTATGCTCTATCCAACACAACAGTGAGCTATAGGATGGAAACTACAAACTCTGCAGCCTTCTCTTTTTACTGCCCATAATGAATTGTTAGACAACAATGTCTGAATCTTTTTCATTCCCAGTGGTTCCCGAGGCAGTTCACTCAAGATTACCTCGCAAAGTACATGATTGGTGGACATAGAATGAAGGTTAAAGTATTTCACCAGACTACAATGAGAATCGAGAAGTACTAATGAAGATAGTGAAGGACGGACGGGCAGCCATCACAAGGGGTTGGCCTAGAGTCGTGCACGCCTTATGCATGGAGGAGGACACAATATGGGAATTCCGCTTCACCTTATCCAACAACCAGAATGTCTTTCGCCTCTCTCTTTATAGTCTTTAGTACAACTGTGGTTCATCATTCTTTACTTGGTGCTTCTGTAGTTCTTCAATATATGTACATGTCCATTGAATTATGGATTCGTGATTGAACATATATTTGCAATAAACATGGTTGGATAGGAAATAAGTGATTGTCTACTTTCAAATTCATAATGATACGTCCATTTTGCATCATGCTTTTATATTGATATTTATTGCATTATGGGCGGTTATTACACATTATGTCACAATACTTATGCCTATTCCCTCTTATTTTACAAGGTTTACATGAAGAGGGAGACTGCTGGCAGCTGGGATTCTGGGCTGGAAAAGGAGCAAATATTAGAGACCTATTCTGCACAACTCCAAAAGTCCTAAAACTTCACGGAAGACGTTTTCAGAATATATAAAAAATACTCATCGGAAGAAATTCACCAGGGGGCCACACACTGCCCACGAGGGTGGGGGCGCGCCCTACCCCCCTGGGTGCGCCCCCCTACCTCGTGGGCCCCCTGGTAGCCCTCCGGTGGCCATCTTCAGCTATATGAAGTCTTTCAATGGGAAAAAAATCATAAGCCTTCTTCTCAGACGAAACTCCGCCGCCACGAGGCGGAACCTTGGCGGAACCAATCTAGGGCTCTGGCGGAGCTGTTCTACCGGGGAAACTTCCCTCCCGGAGGTGGAAATCATTGCTATCGTCATCACCAACGCTCCTCTCATCGGGAGAGGGCAATCTCCATCAACATCTTCATCAGCACCTTCTCCTCTCAAAACCCTAGTTCATCTCTTGTATCCAATTCTCGTCTCCAAGTCCGGGATTGGTGCTAGTAGGTTGCTAGTAGTGTTAATTACTCCTTGTAGTTGATGCTAGTTGGTTTAATTGGTGGAAGATCATATGTTCAGATCCTATATGCATATTAATATCCCTCTGATTATGAACATGTTTATGCTTTGTGAGTAGTTACTTTTGTTCCTGAGGACATGGGAGAAGTATTGCTATTAGTAGTCATGTGAATTTGGTATTCGTTTGATATTTTGATGAGATGTATGTTGTCTCTCCTCTAGTGGTGTTATGTGAACGTCGACTACATGACACTTCACCATTGTTTGGGCCTAGAGGAAGGCATTGGGGAGTAATAAGTAGATGATGGGTTGCTAGAGTGACAGAAGCTTAAACCCTAGTTTATGCGTTGCTTCGTAAGGGGTTGATTTGGATCCATATGTTTCATCCTATGGTTAGGTTTACCTTAATACTTTTGTTGTAGTTGCGCATGCTTGCAATAGAGGTTAATCATAAGTGGGATGCTTGTCCAAGTAAGGTCAGTACCCAAGGACCGGTCCACCCACATATCAAATTATCAAAGTACCGAACGCGAATCATATGAGTGTGATGAAAACTAGCTTGACGATATTCCCATGTGTCCTCAGGAGCGCTTTTCTCTATATAAGAGTTTGTCCAGGCTTGTCCTTTGTTACAAAAAGGATTGGGCCACCTTGCTGCACTTTATTTACTTTTGTTACTTGTTGCTCGTTACAAATTATCCTATCACAAAACTATCTGTTACCACTTATTTCAGTACTTGTAGAGAATACCTTGTTGGAAACCGCTTATCATTTCCTTTTGCTCCTCGTTTGGTTCGACACTCCTACTTATCGAAAGGACTACGATAGATCCCCTATACTTGTGGGTCATCAACACTCTTTTCTGGCGCCGTTGCCGGGGAGTGAAGCGCCTTTGGTAGGTGGAATTTGGTAAGGAAAAATTTATATAATGTGCTGAAATTTACTGTCACTTGTTACTATGGAAAGTAATCCTCTAGGCGGCTTGTTTGTGGTATCTTCACCCCGACCAGTAGAGCAAAGAGTTGCTCCTCAACCTACTCAACCTACTGAAAATGAAAATGAAAATGAAAAAGAAAATGAAAATGAAAATGTCTGCTTTGAAATTCCTTCGAGTATGATAGAAAAACTGCTAGCTAATCCATTTTTAGGAGATGGAACAAAACATCCTGATGAGCATCTAATATATGTGGATGAAGTTTGTGGGTTATTTAAGCTTGCAGGTGTACCCAGAGATGTTGTTAATAAGAAGGTCTTCCCTTTATCTTTGAAGGGAGATGCATCGACATGGTATAGGCTATGTGATGATATGGGGTCTTGGACTTGGAATTACAAACGATTGAAATTGGAATTTCATCAGAAGTTTTATCCTATGCATCTTGTTCACCGTGATCGTAATTATATATATAATTTTTTGCCTCGCGAAGGAGAAAGCATCGCTCAAGCTTGGGCGAGGCTTAAATCAATGTTATATTCATGCCCCAATCATGAGCTCTCAATAGAAATGATTATTCAAAAAATTTATGCTCGGCTTTCTGATAACAATCGCACCATGCTCGATACTTCTTGTGCTGGCTCTTTTATGATGAAGACTATTGAATTCAAATGGGATTTATTTGAAAGAATTAAACGCAACTGTGAAGATTGGGACCTCGACAAAGGTAAGGAGTCAGGTATCACACCTAGTTTTGATTGTGTTAAATCTTTTATGGATACCAATATTTTCCGTAAATTTAGCACTAAATATGGACTTGACTCTAAGATAGTAGCTTCTTTCTATGAATCTTTTGCTACTTATGTTGATCTCCCCAAGGAGAAGTGGTTTAAATATCATCCTCCCATATAAGTAAAAGTGGATGCACCTATTATAGTTGAAGAAAAGATTGTCACTTATAATGATCCTATTATTCCTACTGCGTATGTTGAGAAACCACCTTTCCCTGTTAGGATAAAGGATCATGCTAAAGCATCAACTGTGGTTCGTAAAAGCAATATTAAAACATATACACCTCCTGAGCAAGTTAAAGTTGAACCTAATATGCTATTGTTAAAGATCTCTTGTCTGATAATATTGATGGGCATGTTATTTATTTCTATGATGAAACTGCTAGAATTGCTAAACCCTGTGCTAAAGATAAACCTAGACCTGTGGTAGGCATGCCTGTTATTTCTGTTAAAATATAAGATCATTGTTATCATGGCTTATGTGACATGGGTGCCAGTGCTAGTGCAATACCTATTAGCCTTTATAGAGAAATTATGCATGATATTGCACCTGTTGAGTTAGAAGATATTGATGTCACAATTAAACTTGCCAATAGAGATACTATTTCACCAATGGGAATTGTTAGAGATGTCGAAGTCTTGTGTGGGAAAACTAAATATCTTGCTGATTTTCTTGTTCTTGGTTCCCCACAAGATAGCTTTTGTCCCATTATATTTGGTAGACCCTTCTTAAACACTGTTAATGCTACCATAGATTGCAAAAGGGATGTTGTTACTATTGGTTTAGATGATATGGCCCATGAATTTAATTTTTCTAAATTTAGTAGACAACACCGTGAAGAAGAATTACCTAGTAAGGATGAAATTATTGGTCTTGCTTCTATTGTCGTACCTCCTAGTGATCCCTTAGAACATTATTTGCTAGACCATGAAAATGATATGTTTATGAATGAAATAAGAGAAATAGATGGAGTATTCTTTAAACAAGAACCTATTCTGAAAAACAATTTGCCTGTTGAAATCCTAGGGGATCCTCCTCCACACAAGGGTGATCCCGTGTTTGAGCTTAAACCGTTACCTGATACTCTTAAATATGCTTATCTTGATGAGAAAAAGATATATCCTGTTATTATTACTGCTAACCTTTCAGAGCATGAGGAAGAGAGATTATTGAAAACTCTGAAGAAGCACCATGCTGCTATTGGGTATACTCTTGATGATCTTAAGGGCATCAGTCCCACTCTATGTCAACATAAAATAAATTTGGAAGAAGATGCTAAACCAGTTCGTCATCATCAATGACGGTTGAATCCTAAAATGAAATAAGTGGTAAGAAAGGAAATACTAAAGCTCCTTGAGGTAGGTATAATCTATCCCGTTGCTGATAGTCAGTGGGTAAGTCATGTCCATTGTGTCCCTAAGAAGGGAGGTATTACTGTTGTTCCTAATGATAAAGATGAATTGATTCCTCAAAGAATTATTACATGTTATAGGATGGTAATTGATTTCCGTAAATTAAATAAGGCAACAAAAAAGGATCATTACCCCTTACCTTTTATCGATCAAATGCTAGAAAGATTATCCAAACATACACATTTTTGCTTTCTAGATGGTTATTCTGGTTTCTCTCAAATACCTGTGTCAACCAAAGATCAATCAAAGACTACTTTTACTTGCCCTTTTGGTACTTTTTCTTATAGATGTATGCCTTTTGGTTTATGTAATGCACCTGCTACCTTTCAAAGAAGCATGATGGCTATATTCTCTGACTTTTGTGAAAAGATTTGTGTGGTTTTCATGGACGATTTCTCTATCTATGGATCTTCTTTTGATGATTGCTTGAGCAACCTTGATCGATTTTTGCAGAGATGTGAAGAAACTAATATTGTCTTGAATTGGGAAAAGTGCCACTTTATGGTTAATGAAGGCATTGTCCTGGGGCATAAAGTTTCTGAAAGAGGTATTGAGGTTGATAAAGCCAAGGTTGATGCTATTGAAAAGATGCCATGTCCCAAGGACATCAAAGGTATAAGAAGTTTCCTTGTTCATGCCGGATTTTATAGGAGGTTCATTAAGGACTTCTCAAAAATTTCTCGGCCTTTGACTAATTTATTACAAAAAGATATACCATTTGTTTTTGATGATGATTGTGTAGAAGCATTTGAAATACTTAAGAAAGCATTGATCTCTGCACCTATTGTTCAGCCACCTGATTGGAATTTACCCTTTATGTGTGATGCTAGTGATTATGCTGTAGGTGCTGTTGTAGGACAAAGAGTTGATAAAAAATTAAACATTATTCAATATTCTAGTAAAACCCTAGACAATGCTCAAAGAAATTATGCTACTACTGAAAAAGAATTCTTAGCAGTTGTATTTGCTTGTGATAAGTTCAGACCTTATATTGTTGATTCTAAAGTAACTATTCACACTGATCATGCTGCTATTAAATATCTCATGGAAAAGAAAGATGCTAAACCTAGACTTGTTAGATGGGTTCTCTTGCTACAAGAATTTGATTTGCATATTGTTGATAGAAAGGGAGATGAGAACCCCGTTGCAGACAACTTGTATAGATTAGAAAATGTTCTTGATGATCCACTTCCTATTGATGATAGCTTTCCTGATGAGAAATTAAATGTTGTAAATGCTTGTCATACTGCTCCATGGTATGCTGATTATGCTAATTACATTGTTGCTAAGTTTATACCACCTAGTTTCACATACCAGCAAAAGAAAAAGTTATTCTATGATTCGAGGCATTACTTTTGGGATGACCCACATCTTTATAAAGGAGTAGATGGTGTTATTAGACGTTGTGTACCTGAGCATGAAAAGGAACAGATCCTATGCAAGTGTCACTCCGAAGCTTATGGAGGACACCATGCTGGAGATAGAACTGCACATAAGGTATTACAATCTGGTTTTTATTGGCCTACTCTCTTCAAGGATGCCCGTAAGTTTGTCTTATCTTGTGATGAATGCCAAAGAATTGGTAATATTAGTAGATGACAAGAAATGCCTATGAACTATTCACTCGTTATTGAACCATTTGATGTTTGGGGCTTTGACTATATGGGACCCTTTCCTTCCTCCAATGGATATACACATATTTTAGTTGCTGTTGATTACGTTACTAAGTGGGTAGAAGCTATTCCAACTAGTAGTGCTGATCATAAAACTTCTATTAAAATGCTTAAAGAAGTTATTTTTCCAAGATTTGGAGTCCCTAGATATTTAATAACTGATGCTGGTTCACATTTTATTCATGGTGCTTTCCATAAAATGCTTGCTAAATATGTTGTTAATCATCGAATTGCATCCCCTTATCATCCTCACTCTAGTGGTCAAGTAGAATTGAGTAATAGAGAGCTCAAATTAATTTTGCAAAGGACTGTTAATAGATCTAGAAAAAATTGGTCCAAGAAACTTGATGATGCATTATGGGCCTATAGAAGTACATATAAAAATCCTATGGGTATGTCTCCATATAAAATGGTTTATGGAAAAGCATGTCACTTACCTCTCGAACTATAACACAAAGCATATTGGGCTATTAAAGAACTCAATTATGATTTCAAACTTGCCGGTGAGAAGAGGTTATTTGATATTAGCTCACTTGATTAATGGAGAACCCAAGCCTATGAAAATGCCAAGTTGTTTAAAGAAAAATTTAAAAGATGGCATGACAAAAGGATACAAAAGCGTGAGTTTAATGTAGGTGATTATGTATTGCTATACAACTCTTGTTTAAGATTTTTTGCAAGAAAACTTCTCTCTAAATGGGAAGGTCCTTACGTTATCGAGGAGGTCTATCATTCCGGTGCCATAAAAATCAACAACTTTGAAGGCACAAATCCGAAGGTGGTGAACGGTCAAAGAATCAAACATTATATCTCAGGTAATCCCATAAATGTTGAAACCAATATTATTGAAACAGTAACCCCGGAGGAATACATAAGGGACACTTCTCGGAACGTTTCAGACTCCGAAAAGGAATAGGTATGTGGTACGGTAAGTAAACGACTCCAAAACAGTTTTTAAGGCAATATTTCTCTGTTTTGGAATATTTAGAAAAATAAGTAGCAGTCCGGGAAGGACACGAGGGCCCCACGAGGGTGGAGGGCGCGCCCTGCCCTACTGGGCGCGCCCCCTACCTCGTGGGCACCTCGTGTGCTCTCCGGACTCCATTTTCGTACACGTTACGTATTTTGGTCGGTAAAAATTCATTATATAATCTCCCGGGGGTTTTGACTCTTGTATCACGCAAAAATCTCCTTTCTCTGTTTCAAGATGTCATGCTGCAAATTTGAGCAACATGTCGTCCCAGGATTCGGAAGGAGAGAGCTATGTGGCTGATTACCTTGCAGACCCTAAAGTCTATGGGGATGCGGAGCATTGTGGTTGGACTACGGAAGAAGAAGAGGACTATGAACCTAAGGGAAAGGAGGAGATGAGCTCAGATGAAGATTAAGTCCCACTACCTAAACCTGGGGACATGCATGTGGAGTTCAAAAAGTCAAGACTCCCTGATAGAGTGAAGAAACCAAAGATCAAGTTTATCCCTTTTCGCCTCTTGCAGGAAAACAAACAGGAACAATGCAAAAAGATACTGAGCCTGGAGCAGGAGATCGAGGACCTACGGGACCAAAATTCTGTCCTCAAGCGTAAATTAAGGAAGAAACCTATGCCATCAACAAAATCACCACTGTCTCCACCAACAAAGAAGAATTGAGTATCTGGTATGGGCAACCCCCTTGGCAGCTGCCAAGCTTGGGTGAGTGCCCCAGTATCGTATCACCATCACTTTTATCTTTACCGTTTTTCTTAGTTCGATCCTTTTGGTAATATCTTGATCTAGTAGAATAAAAGTTCTTAGTATGATCTAGTCGTGAGTTTTGCTTTATATTGTTCTATGTAATCGAGTCCGTGAGCTATATAATAAATATTAGTGTTGAGTCAAGGGCTTGATTCTTTTTCCATGATCTTAAGTGAATAAAAGAAAAAGAGAAAGAAATAAAAAGAAACAAAGAGATCATATGGATCTCATGGAGAGTAATGAGCTCACATAGAAAAAGTATGATGAATAAAAGTTGTTGAGGGTTGACAAACATAGTTTTGGTCATCGTTGCAATTAATAGGAAGTAATAAAGAAAGAGAGGTCTTCACATATAGATATACTATCTTGGACATCTTTTATGATTGTGAGCACTCATTAAAATATGACATGCTAAAGAGTTGATGTTGGACAAGGAAGACAATGTAATGGGTTATGTTTTCTTACATATGATATAAATTATATTGTCATGGATCATCCAACATGGTTGAGCTTGCCTTTTCCCCCTCGTGCTAGCCAAAATTCATCGCACCAAGTAGAGATACTAATTGTGCTTCCAGATACCCTTAAACCAGTTTTGCCATGAGAGTCCATTATACCTACCTATGGATTGAGTAAGATCCTCCAAGTAAGTTGTCATCGGCGCAAGCAATAAAAATTCTCTCTAAATATGCATGACTTATTAGTGTGGGAGAAATAAGCTTTATACGATCATGTGATATGGAAGAAATAAAAGTGACAGACTGCATAATAAAGGTCCATATTACAAGTGGCAATATAAAGTGACGTTCTTTCGCATTAAGATTTTGTGCATCCAACTATAAAAGCGCATGACAACCTCTGCTTCCCTCTGTGAAGGGCCTATCTTTTACTTTTATCTCCTACATTGCATAAGAGTCATGGTGATCTTCACCCTTCCTTTTTATATTTTATCTTTTGGCAAGCACAGTATGTTGGAAAGATCCTGGTATATATGGCTAATTGGATGTGAGTTTTCATGAACTATTACTGTTGATATTACCCTTGAGGTAAAACGTTGGGAGGCAAAACTATAAGCCCCTATCTTTCTCTGTGTTCGATTAAAACTCCATACCCATAATGTAACACCTCGGATGTAACTTTCCCAATTTGTACTCCAAATCTTGCCGTTTCCGGCGTTAATTTATATTTATTTCCTCGGGTTCGGGTCTTTGTCTCCGTGTGTTGTTATCATTGTCATGCATCTCATATCATGTCATCATGTGCATTGCATTTGCATACGTGTTCATCTCATGCATTCGAGCATTTTCCCCGTTGTCCATTTTGCATTCTGGCGCTTCGTTCTCCTCCGGTGGTCATTTCTAGCTTTCTTTCGTGTGTGGGGATTAAACATTTCCGGATTGGACCGAGACTTGCCAAGTGGCCTTGGTTTACTACCGGTAGACCGCGTGTCAAGTTTCGTACCATTTGGACTTCGTTTGATACTCCAACGGTTAACCGAGGGACCGAAAAGGCCTCATGTGTGTTGCAACCCAACACCCCTCCAATTTGGCCCAAAACCCACCAAACTCTGCTCCATGTCCTAGAGAGTTCGATCACGATCGCGTGGCCGAAAACCGCACCTCATTTGGACTCTCCTAGCTCCCTCTATGCCTATAAATAGGCCCCCCTCGAAATATCCCGGATCCCCTCTCCCCGAAACCCTAAAAAAATCGTCTCCGCGCCGGCCGGACACGTCCATCCGGGCCGGACACGTCCGCCGCCGACCCCTCGCACAATCGCTGCGCGCCACGTCACCGACCCACGCCCCACTTCGTTGCGCCGCCACCGAAGCCCGCAGGGCCCGCGGGGAGCCCTCCCCGGCCCGCGCGCCCGCCGCCGCCAGCGCCGCCCCGCGCCTCCTCGCGCCCACGCCCGC
>NC_041392.1:310276974-310286234 GCF_002162155.2 Triticum dicoccoides | reverse complement strand
CTCCCTCTCCCCCGGCGACCTCCTCCAGCGTCGTCCCCGCCTCCGGCGAATAGTGCTCGCTGGAATCGCCTCGGTTTGCATGCGCGAGATCCAGATCTGGAAACCCTAGGTCATTTTTTCTCCAAGTCCCAGGAATTTTCAGTCCATATGCTCCTATTCGAGGCCCCGTAACTTTGCATCCGTAGCTCCGATTTGGGCATATAGCATATCAAAATGTTCATCTCGGAGGGTACATTATTTCATTACATTGCATCATTTTCATTTGAGCTCATCTTGATGCCCGAAATGCTGTTAGAAGATGGATACTTGAGTTAATTGTCAGATCTGTTACTCCGTTTAGCACTTTTGTCATTTTTGCCATGATTATTGTGTGCATGATATGCCCGTGAGTTCTTCATATGTTTTGTTAAGGGTTTTGTCATATTTCTAGAGGTGCAACCCATGTATTTTTAGGATGTGTGTAGTGACTTGTGCAAGCTTGCAAAGTGAGGCACCCGGTAATTCTGTTTTCAGGGACTTAGTGATTTCACTAAGTCCTGGGATTGTTTAGTTCATGATGCCATATGTTCTTGTTGTTTCCTAGTGATCCGTGCTTCTTTTGAGGATGATCAGTAAGGGAGTTTTGATAATATTTTAGTGCTCTATCCATCCATGTCTTTGTTTGCAATTATGGAGCAACCTAGCTTGAGTCAATCGAGCTCTACTTTTGCTTCGTTACGAATCTGGACAGATCGTCAACTTGTTTGCGATTTTGCCGATGTTATTGTGGTTGATCCGTGCATGCTATGCCATTGTTCTTGCCATTTCTAGCTTGCATTTTGTGCCTTCTTAAGGTATGTATGCTTGTATTGCCATGACTTGCACCGTGGTGAGTGCATCGAGCTCGTAAACATGCCTTCGTGAGTTAAGTTTCAGCATGTCCCAGCCTTTCACTAAGTCTGAAAACTGGTTATGTTTTTGCTATGTTCGTGTGCTTGTTAGTATATTTTATGATCCCTTTTGGCTCAAGGTCACTAAGGGACTTTTGTTAAGCTTGTTGAGTAGCTCCATGACATGTGTTTGTTTGTCATGTTCAGGTCCTGTAGCATGTTGTTTTGTTGCTCCCAAGAGGGCTATATGATCTGAAATTCCAGACAAGTGTTAATTTCACTAAGTCTGAGATCTGTTTGTCATTTGCGTTTTTGCCATGCTTGTTTGAACCTGTTAGTGGATGATTTGGCCGTAGCTCAGTGCTAGACTTTTGTTAAGAATCTTGAATGCTTCCCTGCCATGTATTTTGTTGTCATGTTTGGGTGCTGTAGCATGTTCATCTCATTGCATTTAGATGCCTACTTGCTGTAAATCGCAGACCGGTGTCATTTTTGAATCGCTTGCCATTTCCAAACCGTAACTCCGATTCCGGCGTTCTTTATATTGTTTTCAAGCGATTTCATCTCATCTTTCCAGTGGCACACTTGGTTTTCCAAGTTGAGGCCAGGTTCATGCATTTCCTGTCATATTTTGCATTTTGCATCCCGCATCGCATCCCGCATAGCATATCTTCATTTCATCATATTGCTTGGTCTTGCACGTGGTTGATTGTATCCTTGTTGCTTGTTTTTCTTGTTTGGGTAGAGCCGGGAGATGAGTTCGCTAATGAGGAGCCCGTTGAGTTTGCTTTTGAGGATCCATTCAACTCTGACAACTGTGCAGGCAAGATGATCATACCCTCGAAATCACTACTATCTTTGCTATGCTAGTTTGCTCGCTCTTTTGCTATGCCATTGCTATGATGCCTACCACTTGCTTGCAAGCCTCCCAAATTGCCATGTCAAACCTCTAACCCACCATTTCCTAGCAAACCGTTGATTGGCTATGTTACCGCTTTGCTCAGCCCCTCTTATAGCGTTGCTAGTTGCAGGTGAAGATTGGAGGCCGTTCCTTGTTGGAACATCTTTTATTTACTTGTTGGGATATCATTATATTGCCTTGTTATCTTAATGCATCTATATACTTGGTAAAGGGTGGAAGGCTCGGCCTCTCGCCTAGTGTTTTGTTCCACTCTTGCCGCCCTAGTTTCCGTCATATCGGTGTTATGTTCCCGGATTTTGCGTTCCTTACACGGTTGGGTTATAATGGGAACCCCTTAACAGTCCGCCTTGAATAAAACTTCTCCAGCAATGCCCAACCTTGGTTTTACCATTTGCCACCTAGCCTTTTCCCTTGGGTTTCGCAGACTCAAGGGTCATCTTATTTTGACCCCCCCCGGGCCAGTGCTCCTCTGAGTGTTGGTCCAACCTAGAGCACCGTGCGGGGCCGTCCCTTGGCAACTTGGGTTACGTTGGCTCCCGTATGCTTAGCTTATCCGGTGTGCCCTGAGAACGAGATATGTGCAGCTCCTATCGGGATTTGTCGGCACAGCGGGCGGTGTTGCTGGACTTGCTTTACCATTGTCGGAGTTTTCTTGAATTACCGAGATACCGAGTCTGATCGGAACGTCTTGGGAGGAGGTCTATTCCTTCGTTGACCGTGAGAGCTTGTCATGGGCTAAGTTGGGACTCCCCTGCAGGGATTGAACTTTCGAAAGCCGTGCCCGCGGTTATGGGCAGATGGGAATTTGTTAATGTCCGGTTGTAGATAACTTGAACCTTAATTTAATTAAAATGAATCAACTGAGTGTGTTACCGTGATGGCCTCTTCTCGGCGGAGTCCGGGAAGTGGACACGGTGTTGGTGTAATGTCTGTGCAGGTTGCTCTCTAGTTCCTCGCTCGTGCTTTGCCTCCTCTTCTCGCTCTCTTTTGCGAATAAGTTAGCCACCATATTTGCTAGTCGCTTGCTGCAGCTCCACTCATATTTTACCTTGCCATTCCTATAAGCTTAAATAGTCTTGATCGTGAGGGTGCGAGATTGCTGAGTCCCTGTGGCTCACAGATTACTATTACACCAGATGCAGGGCCTGATGTTTCCGCTCCAGGAGACGCGTACAAGCTCAAGTGGGAGATCGACGAAGACTCTCAACGATACTACGTTTCCTTTCCCGATGATCAGTAGTGGTGCCCAGTTGGGGGTGATTGGGACCGTGTTGCATGTTGGGTTCTCTTTTATTTTGGCGCCGTAGTCGGGCCATGAGTGTTTGGATGATGTAATGTTATTTATGTACTTGATTGACGTGGCGACTGTAAGCCAACTATGTTATCTCCCCTTTATTATTCATATTACATGGGATGTTGTGAAGATTGCCTAACTTGCGACATATGCCTTCAATGCGATTATGCCTTCGACACGTGGGAGCTATAGTCGCATCGAGGGTGTTACAAGTTGGTATCAGAGCCTTCCCCGACCTTAGGAGCCCCATTGCTTGATCGTTTTTAGCGGCCGAGTTGTGTCTAGAAAAATGTTTTGAGTCATTTAGGAATTATATATCGGAGAGATTAGGAATTCTTTTTACTTCCCAGTCTCCTCATCGCTCTGGTAAGGCATCCTGACGTAGAGTTTTGACTCTTCTCTTCTCAAATTTCACTAAAAAAAAATTTAGGATCACGTGGGTATCTTGGAATCGTTCCGATGGTTTTATGATGAGAACATTGTCTTGGTGCCTCTTGTCAGGGGTTTAGTGGAAGTGTCTCGGGGAGTTGAGCTCTGAGGTGTTGTCATCATAATTTTATCGTTGTAGTTCTGGAATACCTGAGTTTTGTACGCCGACATAAAAAATCTCTTTTATGCAGTTCGTTGGTGAGATAACCTCGACGCCACCCAGTACTGGGGCGGGAGTTCGGAAGTATCGCCATAACTTGTATAACGGATGCTTTTCGAAGGTTGAGGTAGATGGTTTCCGAAGGTTTCTTGGTTATGTGTTGAAGGATGGATATAGCTGGATGTAGGATTTGCTAGTTTGGGTGAGATATTATGCTTCCCGTGTATCCCCAACACCTGATTGCATAACCGGAAAGGTTCGGAAGTTTCATAGGTGGGAATTCTAGTAGCTCTAGTTTTTCTTCCATGGATATTGGTTTGAGATTGGGATTTCTTACTGATTATTCGTTCTTGATCCGTACCTTGTTGATTTATTTCTCTACCTTAATTCTACGTGGCTTCTCAATTTATGGATATGTGACCATTTCAAGAGGAATGCATTCGTTCATTTTGTTCGGATGTGAAGACTATATGTTGCAATTATCATTCCGTTGGATTCAGCTTCAATATTTATCTGTCAATGTGCTAATGGTGGTCAACCTCTTCAGGATGGCTCCTCCAACGCGCATGACTCCGAATCCTGATCCGCCACCACCTCCACCTCCTCCGAAGGCATGTCAAGCTGTGATGGCCGCAACCAATGCAAACACACAGCTGATCATGCAAATTCTTCAAGAGCGCAATCAAGGCAGTCAAGGGAATCAAGGCAGCAATCAGAGTCACTTTGCTACACTCAACCAGTTCCTTGCTAATGGGCCAAAGACTTTCAGCAATTGTGTTGAGGCAACCGATGCTGACGATTGGCTTGTGGATCTGTGCAAGCATTTCGAGTGCAGTAACGTCAGGCCTGAGGACTTTGTTAAGTTCGCTTCCTTCCAACTTAAAGATCAAGCTGCAGAATGGTTCCAGCAGTACAAGGACTCCAGAGGTGGACGTGTTATCACTTGGGATGATTTCCGTCGAGATTTCTGAGCTCATCATATTCCCCAGAGCGTGGTTGAAAGCAAGCGTGAGGAATTCCACAATCTGAAGCAAGGCTCTTTGTCTGTCTATGACTACAACAAGTTGTTTCAGAAGCTCGCCCGCTTTGCCAAGCAGGATGTCCCGGATGAGAAGAGCATGATATATCAGTTCAGGGGTGGTCTCAGAGAAGAAATTCAGCTCGCTCTTGTCCTCTTCGAGCCCTTGAGATACGATGAGTTCTACAACATGGCACTGAAGCAAGAGGCTGCTCAGTTGAGGTGTGATGCTTCCAAGAAGCGAGTCAGAGATGTTACTCCTTCTTCCTCTACTCAAGTGGCCAAGCAGCAGAAGTTTTGGCTTCCTCCTCCTCCGTTCCGTCAGCCGTATCAGCAGAAGAGCAAAGGTGGCAGTCGTTCTTCCCACCCACCCAAGCCTGGCTTTCAGAACAAGACTTCGTCTCAAGCTCCAAGATCGAGTGCTTCGTATCACCGTCCGCTTTCAAAGGTCACGTGCAACAAGTGCCAACAGAAGGGTCACTATGCCAACAAGTGTCTCAACCAGAGGCGTCTTCCTCCTCCTCCTCCTGTCAGATCGACAAGTACAGCTGTGGTCAAGCATAACCCCAAGCATGCCAAGGTCAATTTGATGAATGCAGCTCAGGCAGAGGACTCGTCAGATGTGATCATGGGTAACTTTCCAGTTAACTCTTTTCCAGCAAAAGTTCTTTTTGACACTGGTGCATCGCATTGTTTCATGTCAAGATCATTTGTTTCCAAGCATGACCTCATTTCACAAATGTTGGGTAAACCTATGGGAGTGGTTTCTCCGGCTAAGTCTATGAGGGCTACTTCTATAGTCCTCGGAATGGATTGGCTTTCTAAGCACAAGGCTCAGCTTGATTGTGCAGCCAGGCAGATTCAATTGACTCATTCGTCTGAGGATGTAATTGTATTTGCCGCTCGTGATGATACTATCCATCTGTTTTCTCTCAATGAGAAAGGTGAATTGGATGCCATCTCTCAAATTCCAGTCGTGTGCGAATATCAAGACGTCTTTCCAGAAGAGCTCCCAGGAATGCCTCCGCACCGGCCAGTTGAATTCGTTATTGAACTTGAGCCTGGCACGGAACCGGTGTGCAAACGTCCTTACAAGCTCGGACCTGAAGAGTTGAAGGAGATGAAGAAGCAACTCGATATGCAAGAGAAAATGGGTCTCATCCGGCCTAGTTCTTCTCCGTGGGGTTGTGGTGTTCTTTTTGTAAAGAAGAAGGATGGAACGGACCGACTTTGTGTTGATTACCGTCCAGTGAACAAGAAGACCATCAAGAACAAATACCCACTTCCCAACATCAATGAGCTGTTCGAACAACTCAAAGGTGCCCAAGTATTCTCCAAGCTTGATCTCCGTATGGGTTATCACCAGATTCACATTCGTGAAGAAGATATTCCCAAGACGGTTTTCAGGACAAGCTTTGGTTCTTATGAATACACTGTCATGTCTTTTGGCCTCGCCAACGCTCCTCCGACGTTCTCTCGCATGATGAACTTCATCTTCAACGCCTAACCAATGATTTCGTTTTGGTCTATCTCGACGACATTCTGGTTTTCTCCAAGAACAAGGAAGATCATGCCAAGCATTTGCGTTTGGTTCTCGATAAGCTCAGAGAACATCAGTTCTACGCCAAGTTCTCCAAGTGTGAATTTTGGCTTGATGAGGTTCTTTATCTTGGTCATATCATCTCTGCCAAGGGCATTGCCGTGAATCCTGAGAAGGTGTCTGCAATTGTGAATTGGGAACCTCCTCAGAACGTGAAGCAACTCCGCAGTTTTCTCGGTCTCGCAAGCTATTGTCGAAGATTCATTGAAAACTTTTCTAAGATCGCGAAGCCTCTCTCTAATCTTCTTCAGAAGCACGTCAAGTACGTTTGGTCTCCGGAGTGTGATATTGCTTTCAACACTTTGAAAGAGAAATTGATCACTGCTCCAGTTCTGACTCCGCCTGATGAATCCAAGCCGTACGAGGTCTTTTGTGATGCCTCTCTCCAAGGTCTTGGTGCGGTATTGATGCAAGAGAAGAAAGTTGCTGCTTATACATCTCGCCAATTGAAGCCTAATGAGAAGAACTACCCCACTCATGATCTCGAGTTGGTGGCAGTTGTGCATGCTCTTTTGACTTGGAGACATCTTCTATTGGGAAGAAAAGTGGACATTTTCACTGATCACAAGAGTCTCAAGTACATCTTCACTCAGACTAATCTCAACCTCAGGCAAACTCGATGGGTCGAAATGATTCAAGAGTATAATCCGAGTATTGAGTATACTCCAGGCAAGGCTAATGTGATTGCTGACGCTTTGAGCAGGAAGGCTTACTGCAACAGTCTTATTCTTAAGCCTTATCAACCCGAGCTTTGTGAAGCTTTCCACAAACTTACTCTGCAAGTTGTTCCTCAAGGTTTCCTCGCCAACCTTCAAGTTTCTCCTACCTTGGAAGACCAGATTCGCCAAGCCCAGCTTCTTGATGCTATGGTGAAAAAGGTGAAGATTGGGATTGCCAAGAGTCAGTCCAAGTACAAGTGCTACCGCCTTGATGACAAGGACACTCTCTTCTTCGAGGATCGTATTGTTGTACCCAAAGGTGACCTTCGTAAAGTGATCATGAACGAGGCTCACAATTCTCTCCTCTCCATCCACCCTGGGAGCACGAAGATGTATCAGGACCTAAAGCAAGCTTATTGGTGGACTCGAATGAAGCGCGAGATCGCTCAATTCGTGAATGAATGTGATGTCTTCAGAAGAGTGAAGGCAGAGCACCAAAGGCCAGCAGGTCTCCTCCAACCTCTTGCCATTCCAGAATGGAAGTTTGACCACATTGAAATGGACTTCGTGACTGGGTTTCCAAAGTCCAAGTGTGGCAATGATGCTATATTCGTTGTCATCGATAAACTCACCAAAGTGGCTCACTTTCTGCCTATCAAAGAGTCGATCACTGCAGCTCAATTGGCGGAACTCTATACCTCTCGCATTGTCTCTCTGCATGGTATTCCTCAAGTGATCTCTTCAGACCGTGGCAGCATCTTTACCTCGAAGTTTTGGGATTCTTTTCAGAAGGCCATGGGCACTAACATCCGCTTCAGCACAGCTTTCCATCCTCAAACAAGCGGTCAAGTCGAGCGTGTCAACCAGATTCTTGAAGATATGCTCAGGGCTTGTGTGATCTCCTTCGTCATGAAGTGGGAGGATTGTCTTCCTTATGCTGAATTCTCCTACAACAACAGTTTTGAAATTCTGTATGGCAGGAAGTGTCGTACCCCTCTCAACTGGTCTGAAACCGGTGAACGTCAGCTTTTGGGTAATGACTTAATCACAGAAGCAGAAGAAATGTGCAAAGTCATTCGTGATAACCTCAAAGCAGCCCAATCCCGCCAGAAGAGGTACTATGATAGTAAGCACCGTGATTTGGCTTTTGAGATCGGAGATCATGTTTACCTCCGTGTCTTTCCTATGAAAGGTACTCGTTGCTTCGGTATCAAAGGGAAGCTTGCCCCTAGATACGTGGGACCTTTCAAGATTGTCAGCAAGAGAGGCGACCTCACCTATCAACTCGAGCTTCCTTCAAACTTTGCAAATGTTCATGACGTGTTCCATGTCTCTCAGCTTCGAAAGTGCTTCAAGACTCCTGACCGCACCGTCAACTTCGAGGACATTGAGCTCCAAGAAGATCTCTCTTATAGTGAGCACCCAGTTGCTATTCTTGAAGAGACTGAACGCAAGACTCGCAACAAGTCGATCAAATTTCTCAAAGTCAAGTGGTCACACCATTCCGATCGTGAAGCTACCTGGGAACGAGAGGATCACCTCCGTTCTGAGAACCCGGCGTTCTTTCAGTCCTAGATCTCGGGATGAGATCCTTTCGTAGTGGTGGAGTGTTGTAACACCCCGGATGTAACTTTCCCAATTTGTACTCCAACTCTTGCCGTTTCTGGCGTTAAGTTATATTTATTTCCTCGGGTTCGGGTCTTTGTCTCCGTGTGTTGTTATCATTGTCATGCATCTCATATCATGTCATCATGTGCATTGCATTTTCATACGTGTTCATTTCATGCATTCGAGCATTTCCCCGTTGTCCGTTTTGCATTTCGGCGCTTCGTTCTCCTCCGGTGGTCATTTCTAGCTTTCTTTCATGTGTGGGGATTAAACATTTCCGGATTGGACCGAGACATGCCAAGCGGCCTTGGTTTACTACCGGTAGACCGCCTGTCAAGTTTCGTACCATTTGGACTTCGTTTGATACTCCAACGGTTAACCGAGGGACTGAAAAGGCCTCGTGTGTGTTGCAGCCCAACACCCCTCCAATTTGTCCCAAAACCCACCAAACTCCGCTCCATGTCCTAGAGCGCTCGATCACGATCGCGTGGCCGAAAACCGCACCTCATTTGGACTCTCCTAGCTCCCTCTATGCCTATAAATAGGTCCCCCTCCAAATATCCCGGATCCCCTCTCCCCGAAACCCTAAAAAAATCGTCTCCGCGCCGGCCGGACACGTCCGTCCGGGCCGGACACGTCCGCCGCCAACCCCTCTCCCAATCGCTGCACGCCACTTCACCGGGCCACGCCCCACTTCGTCG
>NC_041392.1:310257200-310276165 GCF_002162155.2 Triticum dicoccoides | reverse complement strand
CGCCCCGCGCCGTGGGAGCCGCCCTGCCGACGACCTCGCCCCGGCCGGCCTCCTCCATGTCTCCCTCTCCCCCGGCGACCTCCTCCGGCGTCGTCCCCACCGCCGGCGAACAGTGCTCTCCGGAATCGCCTCGGTTTGCGTGCGCGAGATCCAGATCTGGAAACCCTAGGTCATTTTTTTCTCTAAGTCCTAGGAATTTTTAGTCCATATGCTCCTGTTCGAGTCCCCGTAACTTTGCATCCGTAGCTCCGATTTGGGCATATAGCATATCAAAATGTTCATCTCAGAGAGTACATTATTTCATTACATTGCATCATTTTCATTTGAGCTCATTTTGATGCCCGAAATGCTGTTAGAAGAGGGATACTTGAGTTAATTGTCAGATCTGTTACTCCGTTTAGCACTTTTGTCATTTTTGCCATGATTATTGTGTGCATGATATGCCCGTGAGTTCTTCATATGTTTTGTTAAGGGTTTTGTCATCTTTCCAGAGGTGCAACCCATGTATTTTTAGGATGTGTGTAGTGACTTGTGCAAGCTTGCAAAGTGAGGCACCCGGTAATTCTGTTTTCAGGGACTTAGTGATTTCACTAAGTCCTGGGATTGTTTAGTTCATGATGCCAGATGTTCTTGTTGTTTCCTAGTGATACGTGCCTTTTTTGAGGATGATCAGTAAGATAGTTTTGTTAATATTGTAGTGCTCTATCCATCCATGTCTATTTTTGCAATTATGGAGCACCCTAGTGTGAGTCAATCGAGCTCTACTTTTGCTTCGTTGCGAATCTGGGCAGATCGTCAACTTGTTTGCGATTTTGCCGATGTTATTGTGGTTGATCCGTGCATGCTATGCCATTGTTCTTGCCATTTCTAGCTTGAATTTTGTGCCTTCTTAAGGGATGTATGGTTGTCTTGCCATGACTTGCACCGTGGTGAGTATCGAGCTCGTAAACATGCCTTCATGAGTTAAGTTTCAGCATGTCCCAGTTTTCACTAAGTCTGAAAACTGGCTATGTTTTTTCTATGTTTGTGTGCTTGTTAGTATATTTTGTGATCCCTTTTGGCTCAAGGTCACTAAGGGACTTTTGTTAAGCTTGTTGAGTAGCTCCATGCCATGTCTTTCTTTGTCATGTTCAGGTCCTGTAGCATGTTGTTTTGTTGCTCCGAAGAGGGCTATATGATCTGAAATTCCAGACAAGTGTTAATTTCACTAAGTCTGAGATCTGTTTGTCATTTGCGTTTTTGCCATGCTTGTTTGAACCTGTTAGTGGATGATTTGGCCGTAGATTAGTGCTAGACTTTTCTTAAGCATCCTGAATGCTTCCCTGTCATGTATTTTGTTGTCATGTTTGGGTGCTGTAGCATGTTCATCTCATTGCATTTAGATGCCTACTTGCTGTAAATCGCAAACCGGTGTCATTTTTGAATCGCTTGCCATTTCCAAACCGTAACTCCGATTCCGGCGTTCTTTATATCGTTTTCAAGCGATTTCATCTCATCTTTCCAGTGGCACACTTGGTTTTCCATGTTGAGGCCAGGTTCATGCATTTCCTGTCATATCTTGCATTTTGCATCCCGCATCGCATCCCGCATAGCATATCTTCATTTCATCATATTGCTTGGTCTTGCACGTGGTTGATTGTATCCTTATTGCTTGTTTGTCTTGTTTGGGTAGAGCCGGGAGACGAGTTCGCTCACGAGGAGCCCGTTGAGTTTGCTTTTGAGGATCCAGTCAACTCTGACAACTGTGCAGGCAAGATGATCATACCCTCGAAATCACTACTATCTTTGCTATGCTAGTTTGCTCGCTTTTTTGCTATGCCATTGCTACGATGCCTACCACTTGCTTGCAAGCCTCCCAAATTTCCATGTCAAACCTCTAACCCACCATGTCCTAGCAAACCGTTAATTGGCTATGTTACCGCTTTGCTCAGCCCCTCTTATAGCGTTGCTAGTTGCAGGTGAAGATTGGAGGCCGTTCCTTGTTGGAACATCTTTTATTTACTTGTTGGGATATCATTATATTGCCTTGTTATCTTAATGCATCTATATACTTGGTAAAGGGTGGAAGGCTCGGCCTCTCGCCTAGTGTTTTGTTCCACTCTTGCCGCCCTAGTTTCCGTCATATTGGTGTTATGTTCCCGGATTTTGCGTTCCTTACGCGGTTGGGTTATAATGGGAACCCCTTGACAGTCCGCCTTGAATAAAACTTCTCCAGCAATGCCCAACCTTGGTTTTACCTTTTGCCACCTAGCCTTTTCCATTGGGTTTCGCGGACTCAAGGGTCATCTTATTTTAACCCCCCCACCCCCGGGCCAGTGCTCCTCTGAGTGTTGGTCCAACCTAGAGCACCGTGCGGGGCCATCCCTTGGCAACTTGGGTTACGTTGGCTCCCGTACGCTTAGCTTATCCGGTGTGCCCTGAGAACGAGATATGTGCAGCTCCTATCGGGATTTGTCGGCACAGCGGGCGATGTTGCTGGACTTGCTTTACCATTGTCGGAGTTGTCTTGAATTACCGAGATACCGAGTCTGATCGGAACGTCTTGGGAGGAGGTCTGTTCCTTCGTTGACCATGAGAGCTTGTCATGGGCTAAGTTGGGACTCCCCTGCAGGGATTGAACTTTCGAAAGCCGTGCCCGCGGTTATGGGCAGATGGGAATTTGTTAATGTCTGGTTGTAGATAACTTGAACCTTAATTTAATTAAAATGAATCAACTGAGTGTGTTACCGTGATGGCCTCTTCTCGGCGGAGTCTGGGAAGTGGACACGGTGTTGGTGTAATGTTTGCGCAGGTTGCTCTCTAGTTCCTCGCTCGTGCTTTGCCTCCTCTTCTCGCTCTCTTTTGCGAATAAGTTAGCCACCATATTTGCTAGTCGCTTGCTGCAGCTCCACTCATATTTTACCTTGCCATTCCTATAAGCTTAAATAGTCTTGATCGCGAGGGTGCGAGATTGCTGAGTCCCTGTGGCTCACAAATTACTATTACACCAGATGCAGGGCCTGAAGTTTCCGCTCCAGGAGACGCATACGAGCTCAAGTGGGAGTTCGACGAAGACTCTCAACGATACTATGTTTCCTTTCCCGATGATCAGTAGTGGTGCCCAATTGGGGGTGATTGGGACCGTGTCGCATGTTGGGTTCTCTTTTATTTTGGCGCCGTAGTCGGGCCATGAGTATTTGGATGATGTAATGTTATTTATGTACTTGATTGACGTGACGAGTGTAAGCCCACCATGTTATCTCCCCTTTATTATTCATATTACATGGGATGTTGTGAATATTGCCTAACTTGCGACATATGCCTTCAATGCGATTATGTCTCTAAGTCGTGCCTCGACACGTGGGAGCTATAGTCGCATCGAGGGTGTTACACATAAGTATTGCGTGAGTGTCAGCAATTGTGAAAGATTATATGATAGTTGAGTATGTGGACTTGCTGAAAACCTCTTATATATTGATTCTTTCCTATGTTATGATAAATTGCAATTGCTCCAATGACCGAGATTATAGTTTGTTAGTTTTCAATGAAGTTTACGACTCATACTTGAAATTATGATCAAATTATTACTCTATCATAAGAAATTATATGACACGAATTATGTAAGTTGATGTTTTAAGAATGATCATGAAGCCCTCATGTCCGTATTTTATTCTTATCGACACCTCTATCTCTAAACATGTGGACATATTTTTCGATTTTGGCTTTTCGCCTGAGGACAAGCGAGGTCTAAGCTTGGGGGAGTTGATACGTCCATTTTGCATCATGCTTTTATATCGATATTTATTGCATTATGGGCTGTTATTACACATTATGTCAGAATACTTATGCCTATTCCCTCTTATTTTACAAGGTTTACATGAAGAGGGAGACTGCCGGCAGCTGGGATTCTGGGCTGGAAAAGGAGCAAATATTAGAGACCTATTATGCACAGCTCCAAAAGTCCTGAAACTTCGCGGAAGACGTTTTCAGAATATATAAAAAATACTCAACGGAAGAAATTCACCAGGGGGCACACCCTACCCACGAGGGGGGGCGCCCTACCCCGCTAGGCGCGCCCCCTACCTCGTGGGCCCCATGGTGGCCCTCCGGTGGCCATCTTCTGCTATATGAAGTGTTTCAATGGGAAAAAAATCATAAGCCTTCTTCTCGGACGAAACTCCGCCTCCATGAGGCGGAACCTTGGCGGAACCAATCTAGGGCTCTGACGGAGCTATTCTGCCGGGGAAACTTCCCTCCCGGAGGGGGAAATCATCGCCATCGTCACCACCAGCGCTCCTCTCATCGGGAGAGGGCAATCTCCATCAACATCTTCATCAGCATCGTATCCTCTCAAAACCCTAGTTCATCTCTTGTATCCAATTCTTATCTCCAAGTCCGGGATTGGTGCTAGTAGGTTGCTAGTAGTGTTAAGTACTCCTTGTAGTTGATGCTAGTTGGTTTAATTGGTGGAAGATCATATGTTTAGATCCTATATGCATATTAATACCCCTCTGATTATGAACATGTTTATGCTTTGTGAGTAGTTACTTTTGTTCCTAAGGATATGGGAGAAGTCTTGCTATTAGTAGTCATGTGAATTTGGTATTCGTTCGATATTTTGATGAGATGTATGTTCTCTCTCCTCTAGTGGTGTTATGTGAACGTCGACTACATGACACTTCACCATTGTTTGGGCCTAGAGGAAGGCATTGGGGAGTAATAAGTAGATGATGGGTTGCTAGAGTGACAGAAGCTTAAACCCTAGTTTATGCGTTGCTTTGTATGGGGCTGATTTGGATCTATATGTTTCATGCTATGGTTAGGTTTACCTTAATACTTTTGTTGTAGTTGCGGATGCTTGCAATAGAGGTTAATCATAAGTGGGATGCTTGTCCAAGTAAGGGCAGTACCCAAGCACCAGTCCACCCACATACCAAATTATTAAAGTACCGAACGTGAATCATGTGAGCGTGATGAAAACTAGCTTGACGATATTCCCATGTGTCCTCGGGAGCGCTTTTCTCTATATAAGAGTTTGTCCAGGCTTGTCCTTTGTTAAAAAAAGGATTAGGCCACCTTGCTGCACTTTATTTACTTATGTTACTTGTTGCTCGTTACAAATTATCCTATCACAAAACTATCTGTTACCACTTATTTCAGTACTTGTAGAGAATACCTTGCTGGAATCCGCTTATCATTTCCTTCTGCTCCTCATTGGGTTCGACACTCTTACTTATCGAAAGGACTATGATAGATCCTCTATACTTGTGGGTCATCACATAACATTTTATTTTTAAATTAGGGATTGATTGGATTAATTATGGATTAATTATGGATTAAATAGGGATTACATTGCACACGGTTTGCGAAAGCGAAATGTCTGCGATATACGTGGAGATCAGAAACGTTTCTAGGATCCACTACATGTGCGATCAATCTCCACTGCACACATGAATTTTCTTGAAAATTGTTTGTGTTAGGCCACCTTGCGCAAACGTTTATCACATAAAAAGTGTGTGTGATGGACAGCCTTTGCCACACAGTTTCTTTCTACGCACCATGTGTGATGCATTCAATAACACAAACGATAAAATTATTAATATCGTGTGCAATGGCAATGCTATCATAAACGATTTAACGAGAAAAATTGTGTGTGATGTACCTGTGAATGGAAACGTTTGCCTTGGAGCGATTGTGTGGGATGTACATATGAACGGAAATGTTTAGCAGGGACTGACTGTGTGGGATGTACTTGCGACCGGACATAATTTCACCGTATAATTGTATTTTTTAGCTCTACTATACATATTTCCGTATATGAGCGCTCGCCGGTCGCACACGACCTCATTTTGCTAAACGTGTGTGCCAGGAGGGCATATCCCTGATGGTTTCTGGGTCGTGTGGGAAGGACCCCCCCCCTATCGCCCACACTCACTTGGCGACGGTTCCAGATGCCATCGCGGAAAGGGGTTTTAAACCGTTTGTTTAGGACTGACATGCACTAGTGACATATTCCTTCAACTATGAGATTATGCAACTCCCGGATACCGGAGGAATGCCTTGTGTGCTATCAAACGTGACAACATAACTAGGTGATTATAAAGATGCTCTACAGGTATCTCCAAAGGTGTTTGTTGGGTTGGCATAGATCGAGATTAGCATTTGTCACTCCAATTATCAGAGAGGTATCTCTAGGCCCTCTTGGTAATACACATCATAAGAAGCCTTGCAAGCAATGTAACTAATGAGTTAGTTGTGGGATGATGTATTACGGAACGAGTAAAGAGCCTTGCCAGTAACGAGATTGAACTAGGTATGAAGATACCGACGATCGAATCTCGGGTAAGTAACATACTGATGATAAAGGAAATAATGTATGTTGTCATAAGATTCAACCGATAAAGATCTTCATAGAATATGTAGGAGCCAATATGAGCATCCAGGTTCCGCTATTGGTTATTGACCAAAGAGGTGTCTCAGTCATGTCTACATAGTTCTCGAACCCGTAGGGTCCGCACGCTTAATGTTCGTTAACGATATAGTATTATATGAGTTATGTATGTTGGTTACCGAATGTTGTTTGGAGTCCCGCATGTGATCACAGACATGACGAGGAGCTCCGAAATGGTCCGAAGGTAAAGATTGATATATGGGATAATAGTGTTTGGTCTCCAGAAGGGTTCCAGAATTCACCGGAAGGAGTTCCAGGTGTTTCTCGAAATGTTTGGGTACGAGAACACTTTATTTGGGCCAATGGGGAAAGCCCACGAGGCTTTTGGAAAGTCCAAAAGGGAATTTTGTGGAGACCAGAGGCTAGACACCAGGAACCCTGGTGTCTAGGGGGTAGACGCCGGGAACCCTGGTGTCTAGCTCTGGAGTCCGAGAAGGACTCTTGCCTTTCGGGCAAAACCGTCTTTGAGGAGGCTTTTACTCCAAGTTTCAACCCCAGGGCTGAACATATAAATAGAGGGGCAGGGTTAGCACCCAAGACAGATCACGAAACACCAAGTCGTGTGCCGGCAACCCCGTCCCTCTAGTTTATCCTTCGTCATAGTTTCTGTTGTGCCTGGCGAAGCCCTGCGGAGGTTGTTCTTCACCAACACCGTCACAACGCCATCGTACTGCCGAAACTCATCTACTACTTTGCCTCTATAGCTGGATCAAGAAGGCGAGGAATTCATTGAGATGAACGTGTGCTGAACGCGGAGGTGCCATACTTTTGGTACTTCATTGGGACAATCGTGAAGGTGTATGACTACATCAACCGCGTTATCAAACGCTTCCGCTTTTGTTCTACGAGGGTACATAGACACACTCCCCCTCTCATTGTTATGAATCTCCTAGCTAGATCTTGCGAGAGCGTAGGAAATTTTTGAAATTGCATGCTACGTTCCCAACATGTGTTTCTCCTACTAGATTGATACCTTGGTTCTTAACTGAGGGAAATACTTATCTCTACTTTGTTGCATCACCCTTTCCACTTCCAGGGAAAAACCAACGCAAGCTCAAGAAGTAGCAAGAAGAATTTCTGGCGCCGTTGCCGGGGAGATCTACATCAAGCCTACCAAGTACCCATCATAAACTCTCATCCCTTGCATTACATTATTTGTCATTTTCCTCTCGTTTCCTCTCCCCCACTTCTAAAACATTTTGAGAAAAATACAAAAAGATTTGCCTTTTTATTCGCCCTTCTTCCGTTCTTCTTTTCGTTTGTTTTTTGTTTGCTCATGTGTTAGATTGCTTGCTTTGTTAGGATGTCCCAAGAGAATACAAAATTGTGTGACTTTTCCCATACTAATAATAATGATTTTATTAGTACTCCGATTGCTCACACCACTAGTGCGGAATCTTATGAAATTAATGCCGCTTTGCTGAATCTTGTTATGAAATATCAATTTTCCGGCCTTCGTAGTGAAGATGCCGCATCCCATCTGAATAATTTCGTTGAGTTGTGTGATATGCAAAAGAAGAAAGATGTGGATAATTATATTGTTAAATTGAAGCTATTTTCGTTCTCACTACGAGATCGTGCTAAAACTTGGTTTTCATCTTTGCCTAAAATAGTATTGATTCATGGAATAAGTGTAAATATGCTTTTATTCCCAAGTATTTTCCTCCCGCTAAGATCATCTCCCTTAGAATTGATATTATGAATTTTAAGCAACTTGATCATGAACATGTTTCACAATATTGGGAGAGGATGAAATTGATGCATGATACAAAATTGCCCTACTCATGGTTTAAATTTGTGGTTGATTATACAAAAAAATTATGCCGGATTGAATTTTGCTTCTAGAAATCTTTTAGATTCGGCCGCGAGAGGTACTTTTATGGAAATTGCATTATGAGAAGATACTAAACTCCTAGATAATATTATGGTTAGTTATTCTCAATGGCATACCAAAAGATCTTCTACTAGTAAAAAAGTGCATGCAATTGAAGAGATTAATGCTTTGAGTGGAAAGATGGATGAACTTATGAAATTGTTTGCTGGTAAGAGTGCTCCTATTGATCCCAATGATATGCCTTTGTCTAACTTGATTGAGAATAATAATGAATCTATGGATGTGAATTTTGTTGGTAGGAACAATTTTGGTAATAACGCGTATAGAGGTAATTTCAATCCTAAGCCGTTTCGTAGCAATTCCTCTAAAAATTATGGTAATTACTACAAAAATTCTAATGGAAATTATAATAAGATGCCCTCTGATCTTCAGAACGATATTAAATAATTTATTAGTTCTAAAAAGAATTTCAATGCTTTGGTTGAAGAAAAATTGCTTAAGATTATGATTTGGCTAGGAAAGTGGATAGAATTTATCTTGAGATTGATTCTTTGAAAATTAGATATATTCCACCCAAGCATGATATTAATGAATCTCTGAAAGCTATGAGAATTTCCATTGATTAGTGCAAAGAAAGAACCGCTAAGATGCGTGCTAAGCGAGATTGGTTTATAAAAGCGTGTTCTTCTAGTTTTTGTGAGAATAATGATGAAGATCTTAAAGTGATTGATGTGATTCATATTGAATCTTTATTTTCTAATATAAATATTGATAAAGATGGGACTGGAGATGAGTCAACTTTAGTAAAAAGGCGTCCCAATGGTTTGGAGTTTATAGATCTTGATGCAAAAATTGATAAAAGTGGGATTGGAGAGGTCAAAACTTTAAGTAGCGATGAACCCACTCTTTTGGATATCAAGGATTTTAATTATGATAATTGTTCTTTGATAGATTTTATTTCCTTGTTGCAATCCATGTTTAATTCTCCTCATGCTTATAATCAAAATAAAGCTTTTACAAAAACATATTGTTGATGCTATGATGAAATCTTTTGAAGAAAAGCTTGAATTGGAAGTTTCTATCCCTAGAAAGCTTTATGATGAGTGGGAACCTACTATTAAGATTAAGATTAAAGATTATGAGTGCCATGCTTTGTGTGATTTGGGTGCTAGCATTTCCACATTCCAAAAAACTTTATGTGATGTGTTAGGTTTCTGTGAATTTGATGATTGTTCTTTAAATTTGCATCTTTCGGATTCCACTATAAAGAAGCCTATGGGAAGAATCAATGATATTCTTATTGTTGCAAATAGGAATTATGTGTCTGTAGATTTTGTTGTTCTTGATATAGATTGCAATCCTACATGTCCTATTATTCTTGGTAGACCTTTCCATGCAATGATTGTTGCAATTATTGATATGAAAGAAGGAAACATTAGACTTCAATTTCCATTAAGGAAGGGCATAGAACACTTTCCTAGAAATAAAATTAAGTTGCCATATAAATATATTATGAGAGCTACTTATGGATTGCATACCAAAGATGACATTACCTGTATCTATATTTTATGCCTTGCTAGGGGCGTTAAACAATAGCGTTTATTGGGAGGCAACCCAATTTTATTTTTGTTCTTGCCTTTTTTTGGTTTTTTTTATTAAATTTTTCATCTAGCCTCTGGTTAGATGTGTTTTGGTGTTTCAATTAGTGTTTGGGCCAAGTAAGACCTTTGGGGTGGCTTATGGTGATAGCTAATTTGATCTTGCTCAAAAACAGAAACTTTTGCACCCAGTAAAAAAATTTAAAATCACAGAAGCGTGCTTTTGATCTGAATTTTTTTACACGAGATTGATATACAAATTGCCCAAGTTGTCCTAATTGTTCATAATTTTTGGAGTTACAAAAGTATTTGATGTTTTAGATTTCTACAAACTGTTCTGTTTTTGACAGATTATGTTTTCTATGTGTTGGATGATCCCCAAGCGCAAGGAATCATCATAGTAATTTCCAAAGGTGGAAGTGATAAGTATGGAATGACGAACCCACAAGGAGCCAAAGGTAAGAACAATATTCTCTCAAGTCCTATCTGCCAGTGATACGAGTCTATGTACACTGAACATTTGCTTCCATCTAGAAATGAGATATAAAACTACGTTGTGGGTATAAAGAGGATAGCTTTGCATGATATCGGAGATCTAAAATATAAAATAGGTGCTATTATCATAAAGTTTGAATATATTACTATATATTATAAATAGCGAGTGTGGAATAATGATGGATCGGTGTGCGGAATTATCCTAGGCAATTGTTAACAAGATCGGTAATCATTATTGCAATTTTATATGAGGGAGAGGCATAAGCTAACATACTTTCTCTAATTGGATCATATGCACTTATGATTGGAACTCTAGCAGTCATCCGCAACTACTAAAGATCATTAAGGTAAAAGCCAACCATAGCATTAAAGTACCAAGTCCTCTTTATCCCATATGCAACAACCCCCTTACTCGGCTTTAAGCTTCTGTCACTCTAGCAACCCACTATAAGCGAATCATGAATGTATTGCAACACCCTATAGCGGGAATCCTTCACGTGTGCACGACACGGAAGGCACCATAGGACAACACCAAAATAAAACATACAACTCAATCCAATCTAGATCATCAATCAACCCAGAAGACAAAAGAAATCTACTCAGAACATCATAGGATGGCAACACATCGTTTGATCATAATATGTGGCATAAAGCACCATGTTCAAGTAGGGGATTACAGCGGGGTGCGGGAGATTGGACCGCTTAAAAGATATGAGGAAGGTGATGAAGATGGTGATGTTGATGAGGATGATCACCTCGGCGATGGTTCCCCCGGTGGCACTCCGGCGCCACCGAGAGAGAGGGGGAGAGAGTCTCCCCATTGTGCTTCCTCCTCCATGGCCTCCCCCTAGATGGGGAGAGGTTATCCCTCTGGTCCTTGGCCTCCATGGTGATGATGGCCTGCTCCGGATTCCTCCTCCATGGCCTCCGGTGATGATGCCCCCCGGCTGGGCGCTAGAGAGGGCCTAGATTAATTTTGCATGGGTAAAGAGGCTTGAGGCAGTGGAACTTCCGATCTAGGGTTCTTTTCGGGGGTTTTGGCATTTATAAGAATTTTTGTGTCGGTCTCATGTCAAGGGGGTGCTCGAGGGGCCCACAAGCCACAGGGGCACGCCCTACCCCCTAAGGCACGCCCTGATGGCTTGTGGCCACCTCGTCCACTTCCTGGCCCAGCTCCAGTGCTTCGGAGGTCTCTTTTCACTACTAGAAAAACCCCTACTAATGGCGCACCTAATATGGCCATTAATGGCGCATCTGTGGTGCGCCATTAACAGCACGCCATTAGTAATTTTTACTAATGGCGCACCACCTGGTGCGCCATTAGTATCTGGTATACTAATGGCGCACCTCGGGTGCGCCATTAGTATAGGCCCGGTGCGCCATTAGTATGCCTCCCAGGGGCCATGTATACCCAGGTGCTTTGGCATACTAATGGCGCACCACCTCCGGATGCGCCATTAGTAACCGCGGCATACTAATGGCGCACTGCCCAGTGATGCGCCATTAGTATGCACTGTCATACTAATGGCGCACTGTCATGTGATGCGCCATTAGTATGAATAATAGGTTTTTTTATTTTTTTATTTTCTGTTTTTTGCACAGGTTACAAAATGTATAATTTGACAAAATATAGACAGCACACATCAACAACAGATTCATCAAATACAATAGAAGATTAGTCTTTGAATACAATTCATCATATTAGTCTCCGAATACAATTCATCATATTAGTCTCCGAATTGAAAAGACCGAACAAAGATAGAACATTATATTACAAGTATCGAGACCGCGAGTAGCGAGTCTGTCTTCACATTACAAGTCGATATCGATCATCTAAACTACCATCACATAGAAGAGAGCTGCGGTCATCACGATGAGCATCATCACGATGAAACTCGTCTTCATCCGGTTCCTCCAACGCTCCCTCCCCTCTCCCGCTAGATAGCGGGCGTATCTAGATTCGGCCTCGGCCCTAGTGGTGTACCCTTTGTAACTGTTACCACTGAATCGGTGAACCTGTCTCCGACACTCCTCCCAGTCATCGTAGACTCCGGGAACCTTACCCTTGTACACGACATACGTCGGCATCGCTATGCACTAGCCAAACGAAACGTTAGTACCAATTCACAGACAATACATAAGCAATATATAAGTATGCAACAGAATGATCGGAAGAGAAAAGCAAGACATTAATAGCATCGATTACATCTAAGTTGAACGACTCTCGAAACCAAAGAGACATACTACAAGTTCATTAAAGTTTAATTACAACATGAGCCAATCGATGTTTCAGAACTAGACAACTCGACTCAAGGGACCGGAGCGTGGATGAAGCCGCCGTCTATCGTGGGAGTCATGAAAGAACGGGCGTTGTCATCCTGCATTTGTAGCATTGTGTCGATGTCACTATTGGACGGTTGATTTCTGAGGTAGAACTGCCCCGAGGTACGAAGGACATCTTGATGGATGATTTCCGCAAACTCCGACTGGATGCGAAAGAATTCTTGTCGGAGGTCTGCGTCCTGGATTGCCGACACGCTCGCGGCCCAATCTTTGAGTTTACTCGGTAGCAGAAGTTGATGATGGTCCCGTACGATCGCCCGCATGTGATGGATGGCGTAGTAGGCACCCTTCTGACCACCAGACGGCTGCTTGATGCAGCAGAACATCGTATTGTGGGAGAACACGTGCTTGCCGTACTTACGAATAGGCCTGGTGAAGGTGCCTCCAGATTGGGCGTAGCCGGGGAGAACATCATCAAGAACCTTCTTGACATTTGTGTTGTCTATGTTCGACTGACGGTCCGGGTCGAAATACGTGGCCATGGAATATTTGGGGCTTAGGAGGATGAGCGTGCAACGTGTGTCACTACAGAAAACACGGAATGTTAAAAGAAAAACGATCGAAATGTAAGAATTCATATGTTACGGGCCGGTTGAGGGGAGGACTTACTCGGGAAAGTAAGGCACGAGGAAGTTATCCTTATCTTGGTTTGCCAGAATGACGCCTTCGAGGTAAGAACTCGCGACTTGCCGGTCCCCAGCGCTGCCCAAGATCTTGGCACGCATGTAGAAGGGGTCGACTATCACGATGTCCGGGGTCTTGTCGCGAATGATCCGCATCTCCATACTCAGCGAAAATAGCCGAACGAAGGTGTAGTGCAGCGGATGAAGGTTCAACATAGCGTGGATGTCATCAAAACGCAGGACGATCGTACGCCCAATGGAGTTATCCACAAAGCCCTTGCCCTCTGGCACCTTGGCCGTGAAAACCGGGTATGCCACATCCTTCTCTCTGAGACGCCGCTTCTCCAAAGCAAGAACACTGTCATGCAGACTCCGCATAGCACCGGTTGCAGCATTGAGCATATTTGTCGGTAGCATCACCCTACCCGCCACATGCACCCTCCTCGAGATATCCTGCGGTGAAGGTGGCCCGTCCTGAGCACGGATCGTACTCGGTGCCGGCTGGCTCGCACCCTTCTTAGTCTTTCTTTTGCGTGCCTTCTTCTTCTCCTGTAATGGGACCGAGTTCTGCTCACAGACCGCCTTCTTGAGTGTGTTGGGGCTGATAATATTTCGCACCTCGCCTATCTGAGGCTCGGTGAAGTCGGCAGCTGGAGACGTCTCCTGAGAGCTGAACGCCAGACGGCGCCTGTTGCAACTTGGCTTCTCCACGGTACGAGCTAGATCACACACGTCTTTTGTTGGGTTTGGTTCTTGAGAAGGAGGCCCCATGAAGTCGCCATCGTACCCATGCTCGGCAAAGTACTGATCGACGTTGCCAAATGTATCATCGTCGTTGTCGTCGTCGTTCTGATCCTGTGCCATATGCATGTTTGGATCCAGTGGCATAGGGATGTCCGGCACCGTTACGGCGGTCTTGCCATGGGGCCGACTTGGCGCCGGCACGACTGGCGGTGTTGTCTTTTGGGTGGTGTCCCCTGCCCCCAAATGAATCTGGCTCTTCGGCCAAAGCAGGGGCCAGCTCAGGCAGGCGCTGAGGGTCATCACGTCTTCATCGTCGGCCCCGACGGGTCGAATCGGAGGTAACAAGTCGTCGCAGCCTGGCAGCACCTGAACCAGTTGAACCCTAAACAAGTTGGGTGGCATCTGGGTACCGTGGAACAAGGGGTTGCCCGGTTGAACGATTTTGCCCTTGGCGACATCGACCAACTCGTTGTTCACGAAGTGGAGGAGAGCACACGGAACATCGGCGGCGCCCTGCGAAAACATGTAGGGCGTCAGGGATGCCCAGTCAAAGGCAAGGAGATGAAGTCCTCGGCCGAGAGAGGCTTAATTAGTTACCGTGATGATGGCGTCGAGCTCGGCTAATGTCGAGGCACCGCCAACGGCGGGCGTGCAGTTGACGGAGGGGCCGCTTGCTGAAGAGGTGCCGGCCGGCGTACACCCGGGTGCATTAAGCTCCCGTGCCGGCATCGGAGACACCAATGCCGCCTCCGCCGGAGGCACCAATGGCCCCGCCATCGCATTATGCGAGTTGCTGGCCGTGAAGCTAGGAATCGGGGGCGGCCCCTGTTGGCCGCCCGCAATCCACACACTCAACCCCGAGATCAAGGTAGGCACAAGGGCGGTGATCGTCGCTCCGAGTCGTTGTTCCACTTGCTCTTGGACAATCTCCAGAATCCGCGCCACCTGTGCCTTGAGTTCTTGAACCTCTCGCGCCTGGCTTTCTGAGCTGGTCTTTTTCTCCTTCCGCACACCAGCGGTATAGTATGACCCCCATTTTGTCGACAAGCCTTTGCCGGCCACACGACCAGCTGACGTCGGCTTACTGAGCTTATCCTTGTTCTTCATTACATTCAACCCCCTATTTAGAGTGGTGTCCCAAGGGTTGCTCTTAGTCGACTCCGCGCTACTGCTTTCAGTCGCCTGCGGAAGGAATGTGAACCATTTAGAAATTTGGCTTCATTAATTAGAATGCAACCATATGGAGCTAATTACGTGGGGGTGTATTCCTTACCAGAACAAGCTCAAGCGCCCTGGTCTTCGGATCCGTGGTAAGCTCCTTTGTTATCGGGTCCTCCTTGTACCGGGCCCTGACATAGTTCCGAGTCTGCTTGTTACCGCTGTATTTCTCGAAGCGGGGCGGTAGACCTTGCTCGGCACGGTCCGCATCCTCCTTGTCCCATATAGGCTCCGCCACTCTGTAACCGCCGGGACCGAGTGTGTGTTCCCCTATGTTCAGCTCCCGCATTTGTTTCCCCCACTCACTTGATTGGGAGCTTGCGGTGCTCGAGCAATTGATCTTGAAGTCGTTGTAGTCATCTTCGGTGATCGAAGGATTTTTCTCCTTGATCTTCTGATAACTCTCACCTTTCTCGATCATTCTCTTCACATTGCTTTTCCAAGTAGACAGTGCCTTGCTCATCTTCGTGAGGGCAGCATTGTTCACTTTATTCCCTTTGAGGCTTGTGTTTTCAAATTCAGCGGGGAACTTGTATCGTTCGTGCAGCTTTGTGAAGAGGAGGTTGCGCAAATTCCCTCGGTCAGGATGCCTCAGGTTCTCGGTGTTGATCGAGACGGTGCTCCGGACAATGCACCCGAGCTGAAGCGAGTACCCCTTGACTATTCGTTCGGGCACCGTTGGATTCCCGTTGGAGTCCACTTCAGTAACTTCCTCCTTGAGGGTGCGGAGCACGATCGGGCGCCGGTCCTTCCGTTGCCTCTTCGGTTGGCTGCCATCTGTGCGTGCGCCGCCATCATCAGTGGTGGCATCCTCGGCGGCACCATCAGTGGTGGCATCAGTGTGGTCATCCTCGGCGGCACCATCTATGGTCTCAGGATCGGTGGGGAAGGCGGCGGCCTCATACAAGTGAGGTTGTTCCTCCAGCTCCTGGGACAGCTCCCAGAATGCCTTGCCGCCCGAACCCCCGGCCTCATCGTTGTGGGCCATGTTTCTCTCTAAATAGAAACAAAGTTTGGTCAAAAAGTTGGTTATTGTCAAGGAACAAGATCTCTAAGTTGACCAAATAACCTAATTCTCAGGGTAACCTAGTTCTTGAGGGGTGTGTCTAGAAAGTTGGTTGCTGCAAAGATACAACGTTGTGAGTTTGGTCAAATTGCCTATGATGTTTGTGATATTGCCTTGGATCTTGAAGGCACTATTGCATGATGCAGTGGTACAGCCAGCATGGGACCTCATCTTTGCAGGCTAATTTTCTAGATTGTAACACTGGGATTTGTGCACAAGCTAAGCTAGCTAAGACAGTAGCTTCCTTGCAACCCACAAAAGACAAAGGAAAAGGGGTGAAAAGGGGGAGATGGTTAGCTTTGATGAGCAGGCAACATCTTCCTAACCCCCTTCTTCTTGTCTCCTCTCACTATCTCTCTCACACACATGGCAAGCAAGGGTGTCTGAGTGTGTGAAAAAAATACTAAACTAATCCAACCACTAAAGCAAATTAATTTTTATTTCGGTTGAGAATCGGGCACCTTCTAGGTCAAGAAAATTGGGCATGACCTTTGCTAATTTTCTTGACCTTGGAGTGCCCCATTTCTCAACCGAAACGGAAATTAATCAACGTTTCAGGAGAAAGGGGTCATTTTAGAAGATCACAAGTAGCAGCAGCATCACTTGAAAAAATCACAACTAGCAGCAGCAACTCGCAGATAGTAGCAGCAGCATCACTTGACAAGTAGTACAGCAGCAGCAGCAGCATGCATGCACTTGGTGCACAGAGTCCCATTTTCAATTTAGTTTCAGTAAAAATGCCACTAGCAAATACAGAGCAAAAATCCACTAGAAGTACACTGTAAACCCACTAACATTTACAGTGTAAATTCCACTAACAATTACAGAATGACAAAACAATATATTTATACTACAACATATATAAAGAAATCTCCGAGTATGGAGATCTTGTAATCAGAAGTAAACACAAGCAAGCTTCAATCCAGATAAAGGCAGTGGAGGCAAAGGCACTAAATCAAAATAGACACCTTAATTGTTTGTGTCCTACATATGTACACCGAAACAAGAATATTACTTTATACTGCAGCCATCACTGCAGCCTGAGCCTCACCCGTTAACTGTTGATTCCTCAAAAAACCAACCTCTTATCTATACTTACTAGTACTTTATACTGCCAAGCAAAAGGAGCGTTAGCATCCCTCTCCCTGTTTAATCTCATAGCACAATGATAAAGTTATCTTGTCCTGGCCATGGGGAAGCACCAAAACCCAATGGAGCCATTTTTTTTGTTTTATGAGTTATATAAAAAATTAAATAGTTCCGTGGTTCAGGCATAATTGCCCTCATGTAGGATGGACGGGTGGCCAGGCAGGCTTGTTTAGTTTCGTCACTCAGTGTAGCTAGTTGTCTATACTATCGACCAATAACCAGTTGACTTGATGATCATCGTGTTCATTTTTCTCCTTCACTTTCCTTCTGGTGGAAGCAAGGCATCACTGGTTCATTGTGCATGTATGCATCACTGGTGTAAGCAACCTACACAAAACATATATCACCAACAGGACGGAAAGCGTCTTATCAGACCACATATCATCTCATCTGATTGCAATCTACCTTCCAGTCTTTTGTATCCCCTCATCCTTTCCAGGAGAGACACAACTAATTCTCCAGTGAAAAACAATCAAAGGCAGACACAAATAATAACGCATTCTTCATACTAAAAACCTGTGAACCAAGAGCAACGATACAGTAAACTAAGCTAACATCACACCCGCTGGAAAATTAAAAATGCACAGCCCATCGTGTTGGCCAGAGTTAATCATATAACAATATGCTTCTCTAAATTATAGGAATCTGAGCAAAGCCACGGCAAGTAAAAGAAATCATGCTACAAGACAGATCAGACAACCGCAGTACAAATCATCTACACCCTGATATCCCCATCCTTCCAGGAGACTAACTAATCTCCAGTGTAAAACAAGACAGCCATACAATGTTCATACTAAAACCTCTGGTTACATGAAAAAGTGTTCCAGTGAACCAAGAGGAACAACTATGATGTGAGTCAATTAATCTAGGATGACACCACTGGAGAACTAAAAATACATAGCCCATCGTGTCGGCTAAAGTCAACCGTGGGATAATAAGCTGCGCTAAAATTCATGCTACAAGACAGATCAGACAACCTACTGAAACAATATCAACAACAGGAAGCAAAGCATCCAGATGAACATGCAACTGCGGGAAGCAAAACTCGTCTCCATGCATACCTCTCGGACCACAGTATTCTCCAGGGGTAGGGGTCCTCTCACGAGTTCTCTTTGCCTGCAATTCAGAAGGTCATCAGTGAATAAGAATTCAAATGCATGGATCATAATCATTCTGCATTAATAAATAATTTTACTCGAGGCAATGAATGAAATGTGCATCAAACTGGTCCTGGCGGAAGCTGAGTGCAAATTATCATGCTCATATGGAGATGGGATGGGAGGAGGGAAGGGGATAGGGGTCGGGGCGGTAGCTTACCTTGGAGGAGCGGGCCGGGGTTGAGGAGGCGGCGTCCGGTGGTGTGGACGGGGCGGCGTCCGGGCGGCGGGACGGTGGTGTGGACGGGGCGGCGTCCGGGCGACGGGGTCGCGTCGAGGCGGCGGGGCAGCATCGAGGTGGCGGGGCA
>NC_041392.1:310251994-310255365 GCF_002162155.2 Triticum dicoccoides | reverse complement strand
AGGGGGACCGGATCTGGAGGGGGATCGAGATCGAGTGTCCATGAAATTTAAAAATATTCATGATAGTTCAAAAAGTACCCATGAAATACAATCGAGAAATGAAGTCTACGATTTAAATACAATCGATCTTAGCTAGCTATCTGTTCACAATCTTCTTGCCCTTCTTTTTCGCAAATGGAGTTCTTCTGTGGAACGGACGTCCTTTAGGTAGGGTGGTCCTGCTTCTTCTTGTGGTGTATGCTGCTACTTCATCATCTCGTCATGTTCGATCCTCGGATCGCCGTACTTGTCGAAGTCTTGCTCATTGGCTACTCCATCCATTCCGATGATTTTCCTTTTGCCTCTCCTCACGACAACACGACTGGGCTTTGGCGGGTCGGTAATGAAGAAGCATTGGTCCACTTGGGAAGCCAGTACCCATGGCTCATTTTTCGCGGTGACGTTTGCGCCCGCGGTCTTGGATTTGGCTTCGGGTATAACCATGGTGGTGAAATACCGGTCTTCTTTTATGACGTTCTTGGCCCATCTGACACGGAACATCGGGACCTTCTCTCCAGCGTAGCTCAGCTCCCAGATCTCCTCGATTCTTCCGTAGTATCTGTCCTTGTCGTTACCGGTGTAGGATTCCATCGTTACCCCGGAGTTCTGATAACCATCGCTCTTCATGTCCTTGGCCTCAGTGTAGAATGTGTAGCCGTTGATATCGTATGCCTCATAGGTCATCAGGTTGTGCTCGGCGCCCTGTGACAAGGCGAATATGAGTTGTTCTTCCGCGGAAGAATCCTCATGTAAAGGGTACGACAGAAGCTTCTGCTTGAACCAACGCGTGAAACATGAGTTGTGCTCTTTGAGTATATCTCCGTCCGTCCTCTGTTGGCCTTGGTCATTGTACGTCTTCTTAATAAAGGTTTTGTGCTCTACCACCCAAGGATCGACCACGTCTATGTGTTGTAGCGCGACTAGGTTTGCTCTTTCAAAGTCGGCGAGTCGACCCTCGAAGTCGACATGCATTTCGCGGCGACCCTCACGGTGACCCCATCCAGCGAGCCTGCCGAGGTGCCTGTTGACGGGCAGACCAACGGGGTTCTCGATGCCTAGATAATTCGTGCAGTAGGAGATGCACTCTTCGGTCAGAAAGCCCCTGGCTATGCTTCCCTCTGGACGTGACATGTTGTGAACGTATCCTTTGATGACACCATTCATCCTTTCGAACGGCATCATGCTGTGCAGGAACGTCGGCCCGAGTTGGATGATATCCTCCACTATATGGACCAGCAGATGCACCATAACGTCGAAGAATGCGGGCGGGAAGTACATCTCAAGCTCGCATAGTATCACCACGATCTCTTCCTGTAGCCTTCTGAGTTGCCTCACGCCAATCGACTTCCGAGAGATGACGTCGAAGAAGTTGCATAGGCCAAATAGCGTTTCATGGACGTGCGCGTCCATGATCCCATGGATTGCAACTGGAAGTATCTGCGTCATCAGCACGTGACAGTCGTGAGACTTCATCCCGCTGAACTTCTGCTTCGCTGGGTCTAGGTATCTGCTTATCTTCCCCGCGTAACCATAAGGAAGTTTTACTCCTAGGAGGCAGGTGAAAAACTGCTCGATCTCCTCCTGACTTAGAGTGAAGCACGCGGGAGGGTAGTCATTTCCGGTCTTCTTGGCCTTTTTGCCTTTGCGACGACTTTCTGTGTCCTGCTTCGCCTCATCATCATCATCATCATCATCATCATCATCATCATCATCATCATATATAGCGTGAAGCTCCTGCCTGATGCCCATTGATTTCAAGTCTGCCCTTGCTTTCGGCCCATCTTTGGTCCTCTCTGGCATGTTGAGCAGGGTACCAAGCAGACTCTCGCACACGTTCTTCGTGATATGCATGACATCAAGGCTGTGAGGCACATGGTGGATCTTCCAGTACGGCAAGTCCCAGAAAACAGACCTCGTTTTCCATACCTTCAGCAGCGGCTCTGGCGCCTTTTGCTTCTTTCCCGGCAGTGGGCAGTCTTTCCAATTTTTCAACAGCTTGTCTATTTCCTCGCCGCTCCTCGTACACGGGCGTTTTCGGGGTTCGGTTTCACCATCGAACAGATCCTTGCGTTTCCTCCACGGGTCATCGTCGCGAAGCCACCTTCGATGTCCCATGAACACGGTTTTCGAAGACCCGGGATCTCTATCTAGCTGGCGATACGTTGTGTCATCCATGCACCTTACGTATCCAGAAAATCCGTGGACTACCTGCCCCGCAAGATATCCGTAACCGAGATAGTCGTGCACCGTCGTGAGCAGTGCGACTCTCATAGGGAAATATTCTTTCTCTGCGGCGTCCCACGTATTGGCTGGCGTTTTCCACAGCGTGTCAATCTCCTCTTTCAGCAGCCCCAGATACAGATTGATGTCGTTCCCTGGTTGTTTCGGCCCTTCAATTAGCATACTCATGTGAATGTACTTCCTCTTCATGCACAACCAGGGGGGAAGGTTGTACATCCACACGAACACAGGCCAGGTGCTATGTGTGCTTCTCTGGCTGCCAAATGGATTGACTCCATCGGTGCTCGCGCCCAGCATGATGTTCCTTGGATCGTTCCCAAATTCTGGGTATTCGAAGTTCAACGCTTGCCACTGGCTCGCATCCTTAGGGTGACTCAGCATCTTTCTTTTTTATCTATCTCCGGATCATTTGCGTCATCTTCTTGCTTCTTCTCCTCCCTATCCGCGTGCCAACGCAGGAGCTTTGCTACCTTAGGGTCCGCAAAATACCGCTGCAGACGAGGAGTGATCGGAAAGTACCACACCACTTTTCGAGGAGCTTTCTTCCTCTTCTTGTATCGAGTGACACCGCACACCGGACATATGGTAGACTCCGCGTGCTCGTCCCGATAAATGATGCAATTGTTCATGCACACATGGTATTTCACGTGCGGTAAATCTAGAGGACACACGATTTTCTTCGCCTCCTCCAAACTGGTCGGGCACTTGTTCCCCTTGGGAAGACGTTCGTGCCAGAATGACATGTTCTCGTCGAAGCATGCGTCGGTCATTTTGTGTTTTACCTTCATCTCCAAAGCCATGAGCGTTACTTTCAGGCGGGTATCCTCGGGCCTGCATCCTTCATACAATGGAGTAACCGCATCTAACTCAAGTTGATCCATCTTGGCTTTCTCTCGGGCGGCAGCTCCTGCGTTATCCGTCTGCTTGAGAAGCAGCTCTTGAATATGAGGGTCCTGCACCCAGCCCATCGATGGTACAGCGTCGTCTGCTCCGCCGGCATCATCATCATGTCCTGCATCTTCTACATGATGACTGTGTACAACATCACCGTCGTGATCATCTCCTGGGGATTCTTCGTCTTCTCGCCCCCC
>NC_041392.1:310215095-310251610 GCF_002162155.2 Triticum dicoccoides | reverse complement strand
AATAGGACCAAAAAGAATGCTTAATGCCAAAATTCTCGCCGAAACAGAAATGAATCAACATTCCGGCAAAATATTGGCAACTATCGCATTTCAAATACCGGTACACCTCCAAACACAAACACATATGCAACACCACAAACATATGCAACACCACGAACATACATAGATCTAGCTAGGCCATAAAAAGTGCATGTGCACATTGTTGTAGGGAGAACAACATAAATATAGCTTCCCCCCTTACTTACCTAGCAAAACAAGGTAACTTAACCACTTAATTTGAATGAATCTATGGTGGAAATGAGGTGAAAAAGAGGAGGCACCCGAGACAAGGAGGAGGCGGTGGAGAGAATGAAGTGGGGAGAAAGTGAGTGTGGGAGGAGAGGCTGTCCAAAATATCTTGTTGCTGCCCACTTACTAATGGCGCACCAGCAGCAAATGCGCCATTAGTAATCCAGGTTACTAATGGCACACCCCCTGGTGGTGCGCCATTAGTACTTTTGCAAAAAAAGGAATAAAAACAATAATAAAAAAAATAACATTAGTGGCGCACCTTATGGCTGGTGCGCCATTACTAGTTACAACTAGTAATGGCGCACCACCAGTGGATGCGCCATTAGTATGTTTGGACAGGCGCACTAGTTCAAAAAAAATTGGTACTAATGGCGCACCGTCGGCAGGGTGCGCCATTAGTAGTTTCAACACTAATGGCGCATCAGAAGGTGGTGCGCCATTAGTATATACTAATGGCGCACCACAAGTCTGGTGCGCCATTAGTGTCATTTCCATCTATAGCCCTTTTCCTAGTAGTGTTTGGTCCATAGAAAATCACCGTAAATTTTCATCCCATTCCGGGAACTTTTATTTCTGCACAAAAACGACACCAGAGTAGTTCTGCTGAAAACAACGTCAGTCCGGTTTAGTTCTAATCAAATCATACCAAAACCATATAAAATTGTTGTAAACATGGCATGAATACTTCATAAATTATAGATACGTTGGAGACGTATCAGCATCCCCAAGCTTAATTCCTGCTCGTCCTCGAGTAGGTAAATGATAAAAGAAATAATTTATGAAGTGTGAAGGCTAGGATAGTGCATAAATTTGATCAATGATAGTTCCAAGCACTTTTTCTAGCATCATTATATATCATAAACAGTAGCTCATCTCATAAAACTTCTCATGATCAAGTAACAAGCTATTCACATGTTAAAGCATAGACCATAAAGTTTCTTGAAAACTAACAAACTATGTTTTTAGTCACCAAACAATTGCAATTCATCTTATTTTCAGGAAGGGTCTATGTAAGAGCTTTGATTTTGCAAATTCCACATACTCAACTATCATATAGTCTTCCATGCTTGCTAACACTCAAAGCATATGTTAGAACAAATAGCATCCATCGAACACAAATAAAGATAGGGGCTTAATGTTTCGCCTCCCAAGTTATTCATCATATAGATAATTGTCAACAATAATAATTCATGATCAAATATATTTGAATGGCCATATATGCTTGGATCTTTCCCCACCACATGATGCTTGCCAACTAAAGAATAATTGAGGTTGAACTAAGAAGGAATACTATTGACTCTTGCATAAAAGTAAATACATGAAAGTAAAAGATAGGCCCTTCGCAGAGGGAAACAGAGGTTGTCATGCGCTTTTTAATTTTGGATGTGCAAATCCTTAATGCAAAGGAACGTCACGTTGTATTGCCCTTTGTGATAGCAACCTTCATTATGCAGTCCGTCGCTTTTATTTCCTTACCATCACAAGTTTGTACAACACTTATTTTCCCTTACAATAAAAGATCGTACATATTTAGGAGCAATTTTTATTGCTTTTTACACCGATGACAACTTACTTGAAGGATCTTATTCGATCCATAGGTAGATATGTGGACACTCATGACATGAAACAGGGTTTATGGATTTTGGATGCACAAGTAGTATCTCTGCTTAGTACAAAATTTTGGCTAGCAAAAGATCCTAAGCAAGCACCACATGTTGGAGGATCCATATAACAATATAACTTCTATACAAATATACCCAAACATAACTCATTACATTGTCTTCCTTGTCCAACTTCAACTAATTTGCTTAAGTTTGAAAATAATTAATGGGGCTCACAATCATAGAAGATGTCCAAGATAGTATATTTATATGTGAAATCTCTCTTCCTTCAATATTCTTTCATGAATTGTTCAAGTGACCAATGTTGTGTTTGCTAACTTTCAATAAATTTTACCACCTCTCCTTCTTATACTTGAAGTCATTACTCCCCATGGGATCAGCATATATATGCAACATATATAATTTCATATTTAGATATTCAACTCATTCAACCATTTACTCATAAGATATAAGTGAAGCACAAGAGTAAATAACAAAATTACCCCCAAAAAGATATAAGTGAAGATCAATGAGTAGCCCAATAGTTAATTAGCCATGTAAGGAATCTCTCCCATTCAAGATTCCAGATCCAATGATTTTATTCAAATAGCAAGTAAAATGGAAATACGCTCCAAGCAAAACACATATCGTGTGACGAATAAAAATATAGCTCCGAGTAAGGTATACTGATAGTTTTGAAGACGAAAGAGGGGATATGCCTTCTGGGTCATCCCCAAGCTTAGGCACTTGAGTCTTCCTTAAATATTACCTTAGGGTGCCTTGGGCATCCCCAAGCTTAGGGTATTTCCGCTCCTTATTCTCCTCATATCGATATCTCACCCAAAACTTGAAAACTTCAATCACACAAAACTTAACGGAACTTCGTGAGATGGGTTAGTATGATAAAGAGCAAATCATTCATTTTGGTACTGTCAAGATAAGATTCATAATTGTTCTCACAAAATTTCTACTGTACCCTATCATTTCTACAATTTATATTGAGCAATATAAGCCATAGAAACTAGAAAACAAGCAAACTATGCATTGAAAACAAAATATGTCAGAATCAGAACAGTCTGTAATGATCTGAACAACAACCATACTTACGCTACTCCTAAAATTCTGAAAAGGTAGGAAAACCTGGGCAATTTGTATATCAATCTTGTGTAAAAAATTGAGATCAAAAGCACGCTTCTCTGATATTTTTTTTAAAATTCTGGCAATGAGTGCAAAAGTTTCTGTTTTTCAGCAAGATCAAATCAACTACCACCATAGATCATCCCAAAGGTATTACTTGGCACTTTATTGAAAAAATATATAAAACATGATTAATACAGTAGAATAATCATGAGAACACACAAAAATGGTAGGGGTAAATATTGGGTTGTCTCCCAACAAGCGCTTTTCTTTAATGCCTTTTTAGCTAGGCATGATATTTTAATCATACTCTTCCAAGCCCAATTTCCATGATAGTCTTATTCATACTCCAAAATATATAAGTGAAGTTCATGGAGCATTCTACAATTAATATAGATTTACCAACATCCAATCTCAAAATATATAAGTGAAGCACACGAAGCATTCTATAAAGCCATACTCAAAAGATTTAAGTGAAGCACAAAGAGCATTCTATAAAGCCATACTCAAAAGATTGAAGTGAAGCACATGAAGCATTATATAAATCAATGAATTACAATATCATACTAGCATGGTCCATAAAGGAAAATAAAAATACAAAAGACGCACATCATGTGAACAAAACAAAAAACGAGGTATACCGATAATTGTTGAAGAAGAAAGATGGGATGCCTACCGGGGCATCCCCAAGCTTTGATGCTTGAGTATCCTTGAAATATTTATTTTGGGTGCCTTGGGAATCCCCAATCTTTAAATCTTGCCTCTCCTTATTCTTCTCATATCGATAACTCCTCGATCTTCGAACACTTCATCCACACAAAACATAACAAAAAACCTTGTGAGATCCGTTAGTATAATAAAGCAAATCACTACTTTTAGGTACTGTTGTAAACTCATTCCAATTTCATATTAGCATTATATCTACTATATAACAACTTCACCATGGTTCATACCCCCCGATACAACCCATAGATACATCAAAATAAGCGAACAACACATAGAAAACAGAATCTGTCAAAAGCAGGACGGTCTATAGCAATTTGGAAACTTCGTATACTTCTGTTACTCCAAAAATTATAAAATATTAGGACAACCTAAACAATTTGTATATCAGTAATGTGTAAAAATTTCAGAAACTTTTGACATTCCAGTAAAAAAATTGTAAATTCACGCACTACAGACAAAGTTTCTGTTTTTGCACCGCACATAGTTAACGGGTAATCTAATCATCCTAAAGCCAAAACTTGGCACATTATTTTTATAATACAATGGATATATACAAGGGTATAATTATTTTTGAGAAACTTCCATGAAAAAATCTACATTTTTTCCATGAGCATGAACACAAGTGTTCAAGGTCGACCGTCACTTCTCCAATGCATAACCTTCCAATCACTTCTCTTTTTGAAAAAGTTTTTAGGCATAAGAGGCAAGTAATTTTTTGTATTTTGCATTCTTTTAATTTTTTGTTTGTTTTTTAACCCACAACTAAATAAAACAAAAGGGAAAACAAAATCTACTTAGTAAAGAAAGCAAACAAGCACACACGAGAATATCAACCCCACGCTATTGCTCCCCGGCAACGGCGCTATAAAAGAGCTTGATAATCCCCAAGTGCAAGGAATCATCATAGAAATTTCCAAAGGTGGAAGTGATAATTATGGAGGGTCGAACCCACAAGGAGCTAAAGGTAATATCAATATTCTCTCAACTCCTATCTGCCACTGATACAACTCTACATACACCGAACGTTTGCTTCCATCTAGAAAAGAGAAATAAAACTATGTTGTGGGTATAAAGAGGATAGATTTGCATGATATCAGAGAACTAAATATAAAAATAGGTGTTGTTATCATAAAGTTAGAATATATTACTATATATTATAAATAGTGAGTGTGGGATAATGATGGATCGGTGTGCGTAATTATCTATGCAATTGTTAACAAGATCGGTAATCATTATTGCAATTTTATATGAGGGAGAGGCATAAGCTAACATACTTTATCTACTTGCATCATATGCAATTATGATTGGAACTCTAGCAAGCATCTGCAACTACTAAAGATCAATAAGGTAAAACCCAACCATAGCATTAAACTATCAATTCCTCTTTATTGATGGTAATATGCCCTAGAGGCAATAATAAAATGGTTATTATTATATTTCCTAAATCATGATAAAGGTTTATTATTCATGCTAGAATTTTATTGACTGGAAACTTAAATAGATGCGTGGATACATAAACAATACTATGTCCCTAGTGAGCCTATACTAGACTAGCTCGTTGATCAAAGATGGTTAAGGTTTCCTAACCATAGACATGAGTTATCATTTGATAATGGGATCACATAATTAGGAGAATGATGTGATGGACGAGACCCATTCGTTAGCATAGCATTTGATCGTTCAGTTTATTGCTATTGCTTTCTTAATGTCAAATACATATTCTTTCAACTATGAGATTATGCAACTCCCAGATACTGGAGGAATACCTTGTGTGCTATCAAACGTCACAACATAACTGGGTGATCATAAAGATGCTCTACAGGTATCTCTGAAGGTATTTGTTGAGTTGGCATAGATCAAGATTAGGATTTGTCACTCCGAGTATCAGAGAGGTATTTCTGGGCCCTCTTGGTAATACAGATCATAAGAAGCCTTGCAAGCAATGTGACTAATGAGTTAGTTACGGGATGGTGTATTACGGAACGAGTAAATAGACTTGCCGGTAACGACATTGAACTAGGTATGAAGATACCGACAATCGAATCTCGGGCTAGTAACATACCGATGGACAAAGGGAATTGTGTATGTTGTCATAACGGTTTGACCAATAAACATATTCTTAGAATATGTAGGAGCCAATATGGGCATCTAGGTTCCGCTATTGGTTATTGACCGGAGAGGTGTCTCGGTCATGTCTACATAATTCTCGAACCCGTAGGGTCAGCATGCTTAACGTTCGTTGAGGATATAGTATTATATGTGTTATGTGCTTTGGTGACCGAATATTGTCTGGAGTCCTAGATGAGATCACGGACATGACGAGGAGTCTCTAACTAGTCGAGAGGTACAGATTGATATATAGGACGATGATATTCGGGCACCAGAAGTGTTTCGGGGGTACCGGGTACTTATCGGGTCACCAGAAGGGGTTTCGGGCACCCCCGGTAAAAGTTATGGGCCTTATGGGCCAAGAGAGGGAACGCACCAGCCACAAGGGGCTGGTGCACCCCCCATAGAAGGCCGGCCTAGGAGGAGAAGGAAAGAGGGGAAGGGAAACGAAAGTGTGGAGTAGGACTCCCCCTTCTTTCCATCCCCCCTCTTTCCTTCCCCTTGTCCAAACATGGCAGGGGCGTGGCCAGGGCAGGAGCCCTAGGGCCATCCGGCCACCTATGTGGTGCGCCAGGCTGCCTCCCCTCCCACCTATATATATGTGGGAGGCGGGCGCCTAGCACACACTAGATCAATTGTTAGCCGTGTGCGGCGCCCCCCTCCACCATTTACACCCTCGGTCATATTTCTGTAGTGCATAGGCGAAGCCCTGCAGAGATCACTTCACCATCACCTTCACCACACCATCATGCTAACAGAACTCATCTACTACATCGCCATGTTGCTGGATCAAGAAGGCGAAGGACGTCACCGAGCTTAACGTGTGCTGAACACGGAGGTGTCGTACGTTCGGTACTAGATCGGTTGGATCACGACGAGTGTTCGACTACCTCAACCACGTTGTGAAACGCTTCCACTTACGCTTACGGTCTACGAGGGTACTGGTGTCGCTTTAAGCTACGTCGGTATTTCCCCAAAGAGGAAGGGATGATGCAGCACATCGGCGATAGGTATTTCCCTCAGATATGAAACCAAGGTTATCGAACCAGTAGGAGAACCAAGCAACACGACGTAAACAGCCCCTGCACACAAATAACAACACCTCGCAACCCAACGTGTTAAAGGGGTTGTCAATCCCTTTCGGGTAACGGCGCCAGAAACGGCGTGTGACGGAAGATAAAGTTGTAAATATGGATAGATCGAACGCCAAATAAAATAAATTGCAGCAAGGTATTTTTGGGTTTTTGGTTTAATAGATCTGAAAATAAAAGCAAATAAAAAGGTAGATCGCAAAGGCAAATATATGAGAAAGAAGACTCGGGGGCCGTAGGTTTCACTAGTGGCTTCTCTCGAGAAAAATAGCAAACGGTGGGTAAACAAATTACTGTTGGGCAATTGATAGAACCTCAAATAATTATGATGATATCCATAAAATGATCATTAAATAGGCATCACGTCCAAGATTAGTAGACCGACTCCTGCCAGCATCTGCTACTATTACTCCACACATCGACCGCTATCCAACATGCATCTAGTGTATTAAGTTCATGGAAAACGGAGTAATGCAATAAGAATTATGACATGATGTAGACAAGATCAGTTTATCTATATGGCAGTAGATATAGATATCGTCTGTTTATCCCTAGTAGCAACGATACATACGTGTCGGTTCCCTTTCTGTCACTGGGATCAAGCACCATAAGATCGAACCCACTACCGGGCACTGATGGTGTCCTGGACTAGGGGGGTACTCACCACATCGTCTCCCGGTCAGTTGGATTGGGCCGAGGACCCCCATGGCCGTTTACTCATGGGCCAGTTCGTACAGCCGAAGACACATACGAGGAAGATTCCACAAGACTGTTGGGGAACGTAGTAATTTCAAAAATTTCCTACGCACATGCAAGATCATGGTGATGCATAGCAACGAGAGGGGAGAGTGTGTACACGTACCCTCGTAGACAGAAAGCGGAAGCGTTAGCACAACGCGGTTGATGTAGTCGTACGTCTTCACGATTTGGCCGATCAAGTACCGAACGCACTGCACCTCCGAGTTCTGCACACGTTCAACTCGATGACGTCCCTCAAACTCCGATCCAGCCGAGTGTTGAGGGAGAGTTTTGTCAGCACGACGGCGTGGTGACAATGATGATGTTCTACCGATGCAGGGCTTCGCCTAAGCACCGCTACGGTATGATCGAGGTGGATTATGGTGGAGGGGGGCACCGCACACGGCTAAGAGATCAAGAGATCAATTGTTGTGTCTATGGGGTGCCCCCTGGCCACGTATATAAAGGAGTGGAGGGGAGGGGCCGGCCCTCTCTATGGCGCGCCCTAGGGGAGTCCTACTCCCACCGGGAGTAGGATTCCCCCTTTCCTAGTGGAACTAGGATCCCTTCCAAGTAGTAGGAGTAGGAGAGAAGGAAAGGGAAGGGAAAAGGAGAAGGAAGGAAGGGGGCGCCCCCCTCCCTAGTCCAATTCGGACCAGCCCATGGGGAGGGGTGCGGCCACCCATTGAGGCCTTTCTCTCCTTTCCCGTATGGCCCATTAAGGCCCAATACGAATTCCCGTAACTCCCCGGTACTCCCGAAAATACCCGAAACACTTGGAACCTTTCCGATGTCCGAATATAGTTATCCAATATATCGATCTTTACGTCTCGACCATTTCGAGACTCCTCGTCATGTCCCCGATCTCATCCGGGACTCCGAACTCCTTCGGTACATCAAAACAAATAAACTCATAATATAACTGTCATCGAACTTTAACCGTGCGGACCCTATGGGTTCGAGAACTATATAGACATGACCGAGACACGTCTCCGGTCAATAACCAATAGCGGAACCTGGATGCTCATATCGGTTCCCACATATTCTATGAAGATCTTTATCGGTCAGACCGCATAACAACATACGTTGTTCCCTTTGTCATCGGTAAGTTACTTGCCCGAGATTCGATCGTTGGTATCTCAATACCTAGTTCAATCTCGTTACCGGCAATTCTCTTTACTCGTTTCGTAATACGTCACCCCGCAACTAACTCATTAGTTGCAATGCTTGCAAGGCTTAAGTGATGTGCATTACCGAGAGGGCCCAGAGATACCTCTTCGACAATCGGAGTGACAAACCCTAATCTCGAAATACGCCAACCCAACAAGTACCTTCGGAGACACCTGTAGAGCACCTTTATAATCACCCAGTTACGTTGTGACGTTTGGTAGCACACAAAGTGTTCCTCCGGTAAACGGGAGTTGCATAATCTCATAGTCAGAGGAACATGTATAAGTCATGAAGAAAGCAATAGAAACAAACTAAACGATCAAGTGCTATGCTAACGGAATGGGTCAAGTCAATCACATCATTCTCCTAATGATGTGATCCCGTTAATCAAATGACAACTCATGTCTATGGTTAGGAAACATAACCATCTTTGATCAACGAGCTAGTCAAGTAGAGGCATACTAGTGAGACTTTGTTTGTCTATGTATTCACACATGTATTATGTTTCCGGTTAATACAATTCTAGCATGAATAATAAACATTTATCATGATATAAGGAAATAAATAATAACTTTATTATTGCCTCTAGGGTATATTTCCTCCAGTCTCCCACTTGCACTAGAGTCAATAATCTAGTTCACATCACCGTGTGATTTAATACCAATAGTTCACATCACCATGTGATTTACACCCATAGTTCACATCGACATGTGACCAACACCCAAAGGGTTTACTAGAGTCAATAATCTAGTTCACATCGCTATGTGATTAACACCCAAATAGTACTAAGGTGTGATCATGTTTTGCTTGTGAGAGAAGTTTAGTCAACGGGTCTGCCACATTCAGACCCGTAAGAATTTTGCAAATTTCTATGTCAACAATGCTCTGCACAGAGCTACTCTAGCTAAGTGCTCCCACTTTCAATATGTATCCAGATTGAGATTTAGAGTCATCTGGATCAGTGTCAAAATTTGCATCGACGTAACCCTTTACGACGAACCTTTTGTCACTTACATAATCGAGAAACATATCCTTATTCCACTAAGGATAATTTTGAACAATGTCCAGTGATCTACTCCTAGATCACTATTGTACTCCTTTGCCAAACTCAGGGAAGGGTATACAATAGGTCTGGTACACAACATAGCATACTTTATAGAACCTATGGCTGAGGCATAGGGAATGACTTTCATTCTCTCTCTATCTTCTGTCGTGGTCGGGTTTTGAGTCTTACTCAACTTCGCACCTTGTAACACAGGCAAGAACTCCTTCTTTGACTGTTCCATTTTGAACTACTTCAAAATCTTGTCAAGGTATGTACTCATTGAAAAACTTATCAAGCGTCTTGATCTATCTCTATAGATCTTGATGCTCAATATGTAAGCAGCTTCACTGAGGTCTTTCTTTGAAAAACTCCTTTCAAACATTTCTTTATGCTTTGTAGAATAATTCTACATTATCTCCGATCAACAATATGTCATTCACATATACTTATCAGAAATGTTGTAGTGCTCCCACTCACTTTCTTATAAATACAGGCTTCACCGCAAGTCTGTATAAAACTATATGCTTTGATCAACTTATCAAAGCGTATATTCCAACTCTGAGATGCTTGCACTAGTCCATAGATGGATCGCTGGAGCTTGCATATTTTGTTAGTACCTTTAGGATTGACAAAACCTTCTGGTTGCATCATATACAACTCTTCTTTAATAAATCCATTAAGGAATGCAGTTTTGTTTATCCATTTGCTAGATTTCATAAAATGTGGCAATTGCTAACATGATTCGGACAGACTTAAGCATAGATACGAGTGAGGAACTCTCATCGTAGTCAACACCTTGAACTTGTCGAAAACCTTTTTGCGACAATTCTAGCTTTGTATATAGTAACACTACTATCAGTGTCTGTCTTCCTCTTGAAGATCCATTTAATCTCAATGGCTTGCCGATCATTGGGCAAGTCAATCAAAGTCCATACTTTGTTCTCATACATGGATCTCATCTCAGATTTTATGGCCTCAATCCATTTCGCGGACTCGTCATGGTCAAGTAACTTGACCTCCAGAACAGGATTACTGTACCACTCTGGTGCGGATCTCACTCTGGTTTACCTACGAGGTTCGGTAGTAACTTGATCTGAAGTTACATGATCATCATCATTAGCTTCCTCACTAATTGGTGTAGTAGTCACAGGAACAGATTTCTGTGATGAACTACATTCCAATAAGGGAGCAGGTACAGTTACCTCATCAAGTTCTACTTTCCTCCTACTCACTTCTTTCGAGAGAAACTCCTTCTCTAGAAAGGATCCATTCTCAGCAATGAATATCTTGCCTTCGGATCTATGACAGAAGGTGTACCCAACATTTTCTTTTGGGTATCCTATGAAGACGCACTTCTCCGATTTGGGTTTGAGCTTATCAGGTTGAAACTTTTTCACATAAGCATTGCAACCTCAAACTTTAAGAAACGACAACTTAGGTTTCTTTGCAAACCATAGTTCATACGGTGTCGTCTCAACGGATTTAGATGGTGCCCTATTTAATGTGAATGTAGCTGTGTCTAATGCATAACCCCAAAATGATAGTGGTAAATTGGTAAGAGACATCAATGATCGCACCATATCTAATAAAGTACGGTTACGACGTTCGGACACACCATTACACTGTGGTGTTCCAGGTGGCGTGAGTAGTGACACTATTTCACATTGTTTTAATTGAAGGCCAAACTCGTAACTTAAATATTTTACTTCTGCGATCATATAGTAGAAACTTTTATTTTTATTACGATGATTCTCCACTTCACTCTGAAATTCTTTGAATTTTTCAAATGTTTCAGACTTGTGTTTCATCAAGTAGATATACTCATATCTACTCAAATCATCTGGGAAGATCAGAAAATAATGATACATGTCGCAAGCCTCAATATTCATCAGATCACATACATCAATATGTATAATTTCCAACAAATCTTTTGCTCGCTCCATTGTTCCGGAGAATGGAGTCTTAGTCATCTTGCCCATGAGGCATGATTCGCAAGCATCAACTGATGCATAATCAAGTGATTCCAGAAGCCCATCAGCATGGATTTTCTTCATGCTCTTTACACCAATATGACCTAAACGGAATTGCCACAAATAAGTTGCACTATCATTATTAACTTTGCATCTTTTAGCTTCAATATTATGAAAATGTGTATCACCACGATCGAGATCCAACAAACCATTTTCATTGGGTGTATGAGCATAGAAGGTTTTATTCATGTAAACAGAACAACAATTATTCTCTAACTTACATGAATAACAGTATTGCAATAAACATGATCCAATCATATTCATGCTCAACGCAAACACAAAATAACATTTATTTTAGGTTTAACACTAATCCCGAAAGTATAGGGAGTGTGCGATGATGATCATATCAATCTTGGAACCATTTCCAATACACATTGTCACTTCACCCTTAACTAGTCTCTGTTCATTCTGCAACTCCTGTTTCGAGTTACTATTCTTAGCAACTAAACTAGTATCAAATACTGAGGGGTTGCTATAAACACTAGTAAAGTACACATCAATAACATGTATATCAAATATACCTATGTTCACTTTGCCATCCTTCTTATCCACCAATTACTTGGGGTAGTTCTGCTTCCAGTGACCAGTCCCTTTGCAGTAGAAGCACTCAGTTTCAGGCTTAGGTCTAGACTTGGGTTTTTCACTTGAGCAACAACTTGCTTGCCGTTCTTCTTGAAGTTCCCCTTTCTTCCCTTTGTCCCTTTACTTGAAACTAGTGGTTTTGTTTACCATCAACACTTGATGCTTTTCTTGATTTCTATCTTCGTCGATTTCAGCATCATGAAGAGCTTGGGAATCGTTTCCGTTATCCCTTGCATATTATAGTTCATCACGAGGTTCTACTAACTTGGTGATGGTGACTAGAGAATTCTGTCAATCACTATTTTATCTGGAAGATTAACTCCCACTTGATTCAAGCTATTGTAGTACCCCATACAATCTGAGCACATGCTCACTACTTGAGCTATTCTCCTCCATCTTTTAGCTATAGAACTTGTCGGTGACTTCATATCTCTCAACTCGGGTATTTGCTTGAAATATTAACTTCAACTCCTGGAACATCTCATATGGTCCATGACGTTCAAAACATCTTTGAAGTCCCGATTCTAAGCCGTTTAAGCATGGTGCACTAAATTATCAAGTAGTCATCATATTGAGCTAGCCAAACATTCATAACATCTGCATCTGCTCCTGCAATAGGTTTGTCACCTAGCGGTGCATCAAGGACATAATTCTTCTGTGCAGCAATGAGGATAATCCTCAGATCAGGGATCCAATCCGCATCACTGCTACTAACATTTTTCAACTTAGTTTTCTCTAGGAACATATAAAAATTAAACGGGGAGCAACATCGCGAGCTATTGATCTACAACATAGATACACTAATACTACCAGGACCAAGTTCATGATAAATTAAAGTTCAATTAATCATATTACTTAAGAACTCCCACTTAGATAGACATCCCTCTAATCCTCTAAGTGATCACCTGATCCATATCAACTAAACCATGTCCAATCATCACGTGAGATGGAGTAGTTTCAATGGTGAACATCACTATGTTGATCATATCTACTATATGATTCACGCTCGACCTTTCGGTCTCAGTGTTCCGATGCCATATCTATTATATGCTAGGCTCGTCAAGTTTAACCTGAGTATTCCGCGTGTGCAACTGTTTTGCACCCGTTGTATTTGAACATAGAGCCTATCACACCCGATCATCACGTGGTGTCTCAGCACGAAGAACTTTCGCAACGGTGCATACTCAGGGAGAACACTTGTACCTTGATAATTAGTGACAGATCATCTTATTAAGCTACTGTCGAACTAAGCAAAATAAGATGCATAAAATATAAACATCACATGTAATCAAAATATGTGACATGATATGGCCATCATCATCTTGTGCCTTTGATCTCCATCTCCAAAGCATTGTCATGATTTCCATCATCAGCGGCATGACACCATGATCTCCATCATCTTGATCTATATGAATGTGTCGTCACATGGTCGTCTCGCCAACTATTGCTCTTGCAACTATTGCTATCGCATAGCGATAAAGTAAAGCAATTATTTGGCACTTGCATCTTATGCAATAAAGAGACAACCATAAGGCTTCTGCCAGTTGCCGATAACTTCAACAAAACATGATCATCTTATACAACAACTTATATCTCATTACGTCTTGACCATATCACACCACAACATGCCCTGCAAAAACAAGTTAGACGTCCTCAACTTTGTTGTTGCAAGTTTTACGTGGCTGCAACGGGCTGAGCAAGAACCGTTCTTACCTACGCATCGGAAACCACAACGATAGTTTGTCAAGTTAGTGATGTTTTAACCTTCTCAAGGACCGTGCGTAGCAACACTCGGTTCAACTAAAGTTGGAGAAACTGACACCCGCTAGTCACCTATGTGCATAGCATGGCGGTAAAACCAGTCTCGCGTAAGCGTATGCGTAATGTCGGTCCGGGCCGCTTCATCCATCAATACCGCCGAACCAAAGTGTGACATGCTGGTAAGTAGTATGACTTATATCGCCCACAACTCACTTGTGTTCTACTCGTGCATATGACATCTACGCATAAAACCTGGCTCGGATGCCACTGTAGGGGAACGTAGTAATTTCAAAAATTTCCTACGCACACGCAAGATCATGGTGATGCATAGCAACAAGAGGGGAGAGTGTGTCCACGTACCCTCGTAGACCGAAAGCGGAAGCGTTAGCACAACGCGGTTGATGTAGTCATACGTCTTCACGATTCGACCGATAGAGTACCGAACGCACGGCACCTCCGAGTTCTGCACACGTTCAACTCGATGACGTCCCTCGAACTCCGATCCAGCCGAGTGTTGAGGGACAGTTTTGTCATCATGACGGCATGGTGACAATGATGATGTTCTACCGATGCAGGGCTTTGCCTAAGCATCGCTACGATATGATCGAGGTGGATTATGGTGGAGGGGGGCACCGCACATGGCTAAGAGATCAAGAGATCAATTGTTGTGTCTATGGGGTGCCCCCTGGCCACGTATATAAAGGAGTGGAGGAGGGGAGGGGCCGGCCCTCTCTATGGAGCGCCCTAGGGGAGTCCTACTCACACTGGGAGTAGGATTCCCCCTTTCCTAGTAGAACTAGGATCCCTTCCAAGTAGTAGGAGTAGGAGAGAAGGGAAGGGAAGGGAAAAGGAGAAGGAAGGAAGGGGGCACCCCCCTCCCTAGTCCAATTCGGACCAGCCCATGGGGAGGGGTGCGGCCACCCTTTGAGGCCTTTGTATCCTTTCCCGTATGGCCCATTAAGGCCTAATACGAATTCCCGTAACTCCCCGGTACTCCGGAAAATACCCAAATCACTCGGAACCTTTCTGATGTACGAATATAGTTGTCCAATATATCGATCTTTACGTCTCGACCATTTCGAGACTCTTGTCATGTCCCCGATCTCATCCGGGACTCCGAACTCCTTCGGTACATCAAAACAAATAAACTCATAATATAACTGTCATCGAAATTTAAGCGTGCGGACCCTACGGGTTCGAGAACTATGTAGACATGACCGAGACACGTCTCCAGTCAATAACCAATAGCGGAACCTGGATGCTCATATTGGTTCCCACATATTCTACGAAGATCTTTATCGGTCAGACCGCATAACAACATACGTTGTTCCCTTTGCCATAGGTATGTCACTTGCCCGAGATTCGATTGTTGGTATCTCAATACCTAGTTCAATCTCGTTACCGGCAAGTCTCTTTACTCGTTCCGTAATACATCATCCCGCAACTAACTCATTAGTTGCAATGCTTGCAAGGCTTAAGTGATGTGCATTACCGAGAGGGCCCAGAGATACCTCTCCGACAATCGGAGTGACAAATCGTAATCTCGAAATACGCCAACCCAACAAGTACCTTTGGAGACACCTGTAGAGCATCTTTATAATCACCCAGTTATGTTGTGACGTTTGGTAGCACACAAAGTGTTCCTCCGGTAAACGGGAGTTGCATAATCTCATAGTCATAGGAACATGTATAAGTCATGAAGAAAGCAATAGCAACAAACTAGACGATCAAGTGCTATGCTAACGGAATGGGTCAAGTCAATCACATCATTCTCCTAATGATGTGATCTCGTTAATCAAATGACAACTCATGTCTATGGTTAGGAAACATAACCATCTTTGATCAACGAGCTAGTCAAGTAGAGGCATACTAGTGACACTCTGTTTGTCTATGTATTCACACATGTATTATGTTTCCGGTTAATACAATTCTAGCATGAATAATAAACATTTATCATGATATAAGGAAATAAATAATAACTTTTTTATTACCTCTAGGGTATATTTCCTTCAAAGACTTGGTGATCAAGACAAGGACTCCTCTCCACCGACGTATTCGACTAGGACTCTTGTTATCCTAGCCTCTGGTATGTTATATAAGCCGAGGTAGATCAACTCTGTACTTGATACTCCATCAATATAAAAATGAGCAGGACGTAGGGTTTTAAGGACCGAACCTGGGTTAACATCGTGTCCCCTGTCTCCTGTTACCCATCGATCCATGATACACAACTTGGGACCCCCTACCCGAGATCCGCCGGTTTTGACACCGACATTGGTGCTTTCATTGAGAGTTCTGCTGTGTGATCGGCAAAGGATCGATGGCTCGTCTGCAAATCAACTACGACGTCGGCGTCTTCGTTGCCGCCTCGACTGGTCACCTTGGCTTGACCGAGGACTATGCCCCACCTCCAATCATCATGTTTGGACGAGGGCCTTCATCAACATCAACTCCGATCTCTATTAAGATCATGGAGGAATCATCCATGGAGCTCGGGGGCTCAACGTCAACATTGCCCTCGGGCGACCGTGCTGCATTTCTGAACAGCGAACTTGTATCCGCTTTTCCACCACCTCCTCGAGCATCACTTTGATGATTCCTTTGGTGAAATTGTGTGGAATTGAGTATACAACAACCATGCAAAATTTCGTCGAGTTCTGATGTAGGATTCTCTGGCAATCTATGATATACCAGAGCCCTATCAAATCTGGACGAGAATCTGAACAAGTTTAGGGTGTAGTCTCCAGCACCTAGCTCGGACGTCCTTTGGAAAATCCAACCGTTGATCGGCTGTGGAATTCCTATATCTACCACCCCTCAAAATTTCAGCTCGATCCGACCGTCCAAACTCCGGGAACCTTCTGATTAGTGCATCACTTTTCGGATCTTTTTCTGCGCGAATACGGATCCGACCAGAATTCATGTTTCTTTATAAACGTGATATTGGACAACCTTCTTAAAGGAATTTTCTTCTAGGGTATTGTGTTTTGTTTCTGAACACATGCTCACAAATTTTGCTCCTTTTTAGAGATAATCTTCACCGTCATGCTGGTGTCAAACCAGTCCGGCAATATTGCTTCACGGCTGCCGACCTGCACTAGACACGTCGTTGCTTTGTTGAGCCGAGCTCAACATCTTCGGATCATCATCTCGGTGAGCCGAACAAGAGTTCGGAATCGCAAAGGATAAATCATCACCAACATCGCCACCCCACGGATCACACGAAGTAGGCACACCAGCATCGCCGCATGGTCACTTCATCAAGCCGGCATTGGTCGCGTCACAAATTACGACCTATATTGGCATGACCGCACTGTTGCTTCTTCAAGCCGATGTCCATCATGCCGAACTGCTTCAACACCTCGGCTGACACCGCAGCTACAACGCCTCCTTACCGACCTACTCCGTCACCTTGGGTCGATCCGGGACTTTGCTATTTCTTCATCAACATACTCCGATGATTTCAGCGTCACCAGCTGACCAGCTTCGTCACGTTAGCTGGACCGAGGGCTTTGCCTCGGCGAGCCAACCTTTGCCAGCATGGCCATGCCATTGCTTTATCGCCCATCAGGCAATGGGTATGCGGATCGAGTCCCAATTTTGGGAGTCACTTTTCTTTGGACTGCTACAACAAATAAACCAGGTGCTATTAATCCCAGCAATTTTTGCTTGTTTGGGTTTATTTTTCCCAAGGAATTATTATGCTGCTTTGTTTCATCATCTGTACACAGGTCTATCGAATGGTGGCCGCATTAAACAACGGTCGCATGGTGGTTCGGTCAGTTTCCATATACAGTTCGGCGAATGCCGCATTCGGAACTCGGACCGGCATGTGAAGTCAGGCTTTGCCACGCCTTCACCGTGTCACGCTGATGCCCTGCATCGACATTGACTTCGGCGCCAGGCCACATCTCTTCCAATAAATTATTTTTGCGAAAAGCAATTATCCTTTTTGGACCGCACTATTTTATGTGTGTAGGTGATCGACTTCGACTGCGTCACACGGTCACTTTGGCAAGCCGACGTCGTTGTCCCAATCGGCATAAATCGGCTCGCGTGATCACCTTGTTGGTCGAATCGCCATACCGACATGTTCGGTTGCCTCGGGGACTTCGGCATCACTGGGAGAGCTCTACCTCATCGAGTGTTCGGCACACGGGCCATATTTCTTTTATTACTCACTTTGCTTAAATTATTAATTATGCATAGATTTATTATTATTATTATCAATATTATTATCTCCGGATTGCACATTTTTTGTGCGCAGGTAAATGATTTCGATCGGGCAGCGCTATTACCTTGGCGCACCAATGTGCTGATGTGGGGTTTCTCTCGTCACCTTGCTGACCTACCTCATCACCTCGGCTGGACCAGGGGCTTCATCATCACTTCATTAACACACGCTGGGGGCTTCGGCGTCACACTGCCGGCCTACTCCATCGCCACGGTCGGATTGGGGTTTTCACCTCGCCCATTGACTATGTTGTGTTACCACTTCATCAAGCCGAGCTCTTTACTCTAACATCTCACAGACGGCTTGGGGGCTGGGATCTCGTCCTGCCACAATCTCGACCTGCGTCATCAACATCGAGCACATTAACCAGCTAAGTCGCTTTCATGCTCAAAAACTGTCAGTTTTAAAATTTGTTCGGTTCGACCAAGCCTTATACTTTTTTGGCAAAAAGTTGTTTGTGACAAAATTCCTTGTCAAACCTTTGTTTGTGACACACAAATTCAAATACCTTGTTTATTTAGGGGTTTCCTTTATGAAGCCTTTCCTCTTGCATATGATTATAGTTGTACGGCTTCGTTCCTTGTTCGTGTATTACGCCACAATATGCACCATGTTGACTTAAGTGTTTCGCAAGCTGGGTTGTCTGGCTCCTGTGCTTACCCCTACGTTCCCGATTGTTCGGCTAGGGAGTAAAGGGAGCACCTCTGTGATTGTTACTACCGGGTCATCCGAGTTAGTACCTCAGACTAGGTGAAGCCGAAAGCTAGCGCTCATGTTGTTTTCAATCATGGTCGGCACACAATGGAACTCATGAGTACAAAAAATCTATTGCACAAGTCTCATAGTAACAATGAGCAACCGAAGAAAGGTATCGGTGGGGGTACTATTTTCTTCGAAGATGCTTCTTACACTTCATCAGTAATATAGCATAGGTTTCCTGAGCGCGCTTTGTCTGTTACAGCCTTATGGCTTGATTGCCTGGTTATCGGAAACATCATCGATATTCTCGACAAGTGGAGTACATAACACTTTTCGGCCCTTGGCCGAAGAGGGAGAAGTCGACGGTCGGTTAAGACGCGTTTAAAGTTCCGGTGCACACATATATGATATAAGTACTTCGGTACATACAATCATTATACATAAAATTCTTTTACCCAAGTCACTTGGGGGCTCTTAAAATTTATGAGTTGTTTTATAGTAAATGTGTTTTCTTCTTGGTCGTTGCAAAGTCTTTTTCTACCGCTCCTTTTTCAACTTGAGTGTCTGGTCAATTCTCGGATAGCCTGTCTTCTCTCTAAAAGCCGCTTGAGTTTAATTTGCTAAACTGACCTCAGAGAAGAACTCTGCCTTTGGGATAATGAGCTTCAAGCCGTAGGCTGACCCGTGTGAAGTCTTGAGGTCGGGTGTGTCATGTTAAAGGACGACAGAAGCACAGTTTTTTTCTTCCAATTTTCAGATTGGCACCGAACACTTGATCTTGTTCGTACGTCAAGTTTTTACTGACGTTTTTTGATTTTCCAAGCTTATGGCACTTTTAAACTATTTGTGTGTTTTCAGCATAAGTCTCGCAGTGCAACGCCGGACACCTTTAGACATTCGGCAAAAACATTCTCGGATATTGTTGTATATGCATCAGTTTCAAAATTGTGTCTTTGGTCAAATAGTTGGGTTGACCGGCTCCTGTGCTTGCCTCCTACGTTCCACTTTGTTCGGCTAGGTGTGCAAAGGGAGAACCACTGCGATTGTGCTTCTAGCTCGCATGGTTAAGCACCTCAGTGGAGAAAGCCGAAAACTGACTGTCACAATAAGCGTAAACTGGTCAGCGATCCGATGACTATGTTAAACGACGGGCCGTTCATAACATTGGTCGAAGTGTTTACGGCTTGACCTCGCCTGTCGCCGAACACTAACCGGGGGTTCGTAGCCAGCTTCCCCAGTTTAAAGTTCCTATGACTAAGTGAAAGTTATAAATCCTGCATATCTGATTGCCTCATTTCCACTAACACAACCGCCTTTAGGCACCGAGACGTCGGCTAAGGGTTGTCTTGTTATTGCGGAGACACCCTGCGTAGTATCTACATAGGGGTAGAAGCCGACGATGGGCCACTTTCAACTGATAAACGGTCGCAACGGAGTCAAAATAAACATATCATCGTCATTTGTATTTAATATACAAGGGCCGCCTTCCGTAATCATCGTTATAAAGCCATAAATATGCATCAATTTGACTTAAGATTTTTGCCACGCTGGGTTGCCTGGCTCCTGTGCTTACCGCTACGTTCCCGATTGTTCGGCTAGGCGGTAAAGGGAGCACCTCTGTGATTGTTACTATCGGGTCATCTGAGTTAGTACCTCAGACTGGGTGAAGCCAAAAGCTAGCAATCTTAAAGGATCACATTGGTCGGCAACGATGGAAGTAAAAAAAATTGGTTCATTAATACCACAGAGTTTGGGAACTTTCCCCGAACTAAATCCTCAATATTTTCTTCCCACATTGATCGGAGGTGAGTGTCGGTGTCAAAACCGGCGGATCTCGGGTAGGGGGTCCCGAACTAAGCGTCTAGGCCGGATGGTAACAGGAGGCAGGGGACACGAAGTTTTACCCAGGTTCGGGCCCTCTTTATGGAGGTAAAACCCTACGTCCTGCTTGATTAATATTGATGATATGGGTAGTACAAGAGTAGATCTACCACGAGATCAGAGAGGCTAAACCCTAGAAGCTAGCCTATGGTATGATTGTATGTTGTGATTGTTGTCCTACGGACTAAAACCCTTCGGTTTATATAGATATCGGAGAGGGTTAGGGTTACACAAGGTCGGTTACAAAGGAGGAGATATCCATATTTGTATTGCCTAGCTTGCCTTCCACGCCAAGTAGAGTTCCATCCGGACACGAGATGAAGTCTTCAATCTTGTATCTTCATAGTCTAAAGTCCGGCCAATGGAGATATCCGGTTGTCCGGAGACCCCCTAATCCAGGACTCCCTCAGTAGCCCTTGAACCAGGCTTAAATGACGATGAGTCCGGCGCGTAGTATTGTCTTCGGCATTGCAAGGCGGGTTCCTTCTCCGAATACATCACAGAAGAATTTGGATACGAGGATAGTGTCCAACCCTGCAAAATAAGTTCCACATTCCATTGCAGAGAGAATAATTTTTCCATAGATCTAATTTGTTGGCTTGTTTTGGCAGCATGACGTTATGTCATGGCCCGGTGATTATTCGAACCGTTTCTTTTAACCAGCTCCACACATAACGCAAGGCGGTTTCTTGACACGTCTTGCTGAAGCGGAGATCATGTTCCCCCAATTACGGGATTCTCATTAATGCGGTCGTGGGTAACCCAACCGTGTCTAGGACTCCTAGATTATAGGCAAGTCCCAAACGGTTGCGGAGAGGATGCTTGATATTCACCCCCTTTATAAGGGGACAAAATTTTCGGTTTTTCGCTCTCGTGCTCAATCGAACCCTTCCCCTGCCTCGAGTTCTAACACCCAAAGCCCAGGTTAGGTGCTCCGGATCTTCAACCATGTCCGGATCCAGCCTTCAAGGCCGATGGATGCCCTCCTCCATTATGGAAGAGGACATTAAGAAGTTGAGGGAGGCCAGATACCTGACCGCCGAGGTTTTGCATCGGCTGCCTGCTCGAGGACAGATCGTCCCTACTCCCGAACCCAACGAGAACGTTGTGTTCGTCTCCCACTTCCTCCGAGGTCTAGGCCTCACTCTGGATCCTTTCGTCAGAGGTTTGATGTTCTATTACGGGCTAGATTTCCACGATCAAGCTCCGGACTCCCTTCTCCACATCTCGACATTTATTGTCGTGTGTGAAGCCTTCCTCCGCGTTACCCCTCACTTCGGCATGTGGCTCAAGACCTTTGAAGTAAAGACAAAGATGATCGAGGGGCAACATGCAGCGTGCGGAGGTGCATCAATAGGCAGGATGGCAGGAGCTCCATGGCCGAAAGGTTCCTTTCCAGAGCTGTCCGAATTATGGCAACGGGAGTGGTTTTACGTCAGGGCTCCCAGAAGTGCCAAGTGGGCGGCTGCCCTCGCTTTCGCTCGGGCCCCCCACCACAACTGATGTCATGGATTAGCAGAGGTTTGAGCTAGGGTCCAGCCAAGGACGTGCCAATACTGCAAAGCCACATCCGAGATCTCTTCGAGGGAGATTTTAATTTGGTTGCGGTAATAAAAGTTATGCTGGTTCATCAAGTCCAGCCTTGCAAACGCCGGCCCCTTCGCTTGTGGGAGTCCAACCCAGAGGGACCACGTGCCATTCAAAGTTTCCTCAGCCTGACGCACGAGGAGATGTGCAAGTCATTCTTCGGACCTCAAGTAGAATGTCCGGATATTACCGAGGACGTGGGCCTGAGCAGTAACCGCGCCGCCGAACAAGTAAGAAATCCTCTAGCCGAACACACTGTCTTTTATTCAAAGTTATTTCTGAGAGTTTGCTTTTTGACCAGGACTAGCTAACAAAGGCGAAGATGATTCGGTGTTTGTCCCCCCTCCCTGAGGGTTTGGAAAATCCGGTATTGGAAAAGATGCTCGAAGTCGCACCTTGCCCGAAGCCCTTGAAGGAAGATATCGGGGGGATAATACGGGCGGATGCGGGCCCCCATCGCCGCCCATTCCAACCGAGGGAACGAGCGTCTCCACGAAGGAGGACGACCGGGGGAGGAAAAGGACTGCTTCCGAGGATCCGGAAGCCGAAGCCTCCAAACAGGAGAAGAAGTCTCCCACAGAGGGTCCTGCCTCGGGGGGTGCTTTTGCCGCACCAAGTCCGCGGGGGGATCAGCCCTCAAAACGAGTCGTAAGTGATCCAAAATACTTTAATAGTAAAGGTATGCTATCTTTTTTCTCTGAGAAAATAACCACCGCATATATCTTGCAGTTCGGGCCTTAGCCCCTCTCAAATGAGCTCGTCTTTGGGGGATCTTCTTCCAGAGATGATGGAGAGCAAAACGCCTCCCCGGACTCCTCCGCTCCAGAAGCGGGCGACCCCGAAGTGTTGTCACGGAGGGCCTCTCTGGATCCGGTGAGGCCAGAAGATAATCCCGTAGAACCCCAAAGTCCCCAGTGTCCGGCTCCCGAAGAAAGCATACAAAAGAGTCTGGCACCGTCTGCTGTGCGGTCGGACGTTCTGAGGGAGTTGGTGGGGCTAGCGGCCATCTCAGAAGAACACCGTGTGCTGATGGGTACAGTGATGGAGAGAATCTTGTCCGCCGAAAGCAGATTACATGAAGCCTTGATGACGCTACTGACATGCTTTGAGGTACGTGAGATAATATGTGATAGTACTGCACATGTCAGGTGTGCCCTGTGTAGATAGTAGCCCCTGAGACTTTGGTTGTCGTCGAGAACGGCGGCGAACAGAGGATCATATTCCCAGGCAATAACCATACTGCCCCTATGTGCAGGTGGTGGAAGCTCCGGTGGCTAGCCGGACTAGTGAGTTTGCCAAATTAAAACGGCAACTGGATGCGGCAGACGCTGACATCGAGCTTGTTAACAAGAGGCTTGATGAGGCACAAGGTAAGTGTTATTATCCGATGAACGCCACATAGTAAGAGCAGCATGATACCAGTATCTTTAATATGTTGTGACTGCAGATGGAGCTGCCACCGTAGAAGCCTTCCGGGCAAAACTTGCCCGAGCCAAGGAACAAGCGAGGATTAGTAATGCGGCTGCTTTGAAGGCTGCACATTGCGAGAGCCAAGAGAAGATGACCAAGATGGCCGTAGAATTAAAAGACACTTCCGACCGTTGCCGGGTACTTGAAAAAGAAAACCGAGTGAAGGCAACGGACCTTGAGAAGGCCGCGGCGGCGGACAAAGACACCCGCTTTGCTATGAGAGCGAAGAAGGAGGAGCTGCGGGAAGCCGGGGATATTGCGGCTGGGAAACCCTTCATGTTACGGAGGAAGTTCGGAGATCACGGTATGCCCCTCTGGATTGGCTGTGGAGTTCGGCAGATGCGTATATGGATTTGGCGGCGAGCGTTGTCGATGCGGCTAGGTATTTCCAAGGTCAGACAGATCGTGAAGTGGACAAGCTGTTCTGGACGCAATTCCACATTCCAGAGCATCTGCTTACATTGACTGACCAGCTAGCCGAATGGGCCGAACTGAATAGGTTGTCCGGACTCGCCATGAGGTTTGTTGTGGATTAGCTATGGCCGGAAAGGCCAAAGCCAAACAGTTATTTCAGCTTAGTGCAGCAGTTCCTTGATGTGGTGTCGCGCATTAATGCGATGAAGAGGTCGGCGTGCATAGAAGGCTCGCGGATGGCCCTTGCCCGTGTTAAAGCATACTGGGCGGAGATGGACGCTACCACTGTTGCGGCACAGGGTTCGGCCATAGGCCGGGTGGCTGCTGAGCACTATTTCGAGGAGGTTCTCGAGGGTGCTCGTTTGATAGAGGCCTAGTGCTCGAAGAATATTATGTTTGAGTGATATGTATTCTCATTGTAAGCACAATGCTTTTATGAAGTTTTTATAAGGTTATGTTTTATACTTTTATCTGAAAGTAGTATGATGCCTCCTGCGCGGCCGTTTATGTATACATGTGAATAACCTAAAAAATTGCAGCCGTCGGCTTCGACCCCCACGCATATAATGCGGAGGTGCTCACAAAAAACGCGTGTTCACACTTAACCCAATGTCTTGGTCCTATTAAGGAGGTGATAGCGTAGCGAGCGAGGCTACCGGACTATAATGCTTTAACACTTTCACTTAGCCATAGGAGTTTGACAGTGGGGCTACTAGATAGCCCCTGGTGGCTCCGCACTCTCCCGATCGTGGGGTGCGTACATGCCTGGCCAAAAAACGGCCCTTCGTTAAGGCGGAGGAATTCTAACATTCCTATAGGTCACCGAGTGGTTGACCAGTCTCACGTTATATCATGACAGTCAGTTTTCGGCTTTCTCTACTGAGGTGCTCGTCCGGATGAACCAGGGCACAATCGCAGTAGTTCTCCTGGTGCTACCTTAGCCGGTAAAACGGAACATAAGGCACCAAAACACAAGAGCCGGGCAAACCCAACATTTGACCAAAGACAATGATTCGGAGCTGATGCATATAAGGCCAAACTCACGACGCCGAACACTCCCTAAGGTATTCGGTCTTTGTGGTATAAACCAGGCCTAAATAGTGCCCCTCGTAAGAAGCCCCTTGTGCCCAGCTACATGCATTATTCTGACGTGGCCACATGCCAAGACGTCAGCATCCTTCTCAACTGTGCTGAGAATTCGGTGGATATGTATCAACAAGAGACAGTAAAAAAGGTTTACGCAGGGTCTTAATCTAAAAAGAATCCTTGGAGCGGGTCCCTGCTGCACGTCTGTGCCTGTGTCTCCGTTGTGCCGTATGCTGGACGGGTGTAGCACGATGATCATCTGTAAAAGAGAGGAACTTAGGTGAAAAAGTTGTCCTGCAAAAGGATAGTTTTTAAGGGAACCAAGTATAATTCAAGATGTGTAAAAAATTGCCACTTGTCTGCGCGCGTTGAGCCCCTTGTATAGGGGTGTGACCATTGATCTGGTATGAATTACATATAGCTGTGCCGGACTCGTCTAACCGTGTCCGAGGTCTTGACGACCTATTAAATGATTTAGTTGGTGAGGCCGTTTTTAGTGTGCGGTTGCCAAGGCAGCCGCATTCTCTTCGGCACGCAAAGATCGCTTAGTATTTCCATTTACTGTAATGATGCCATGTGGACCGGGCATCTTGAGTGTGAGGGAAGCGTAGTGCGGTATTGCATTAAAGCGAGAAAAAGCTTCGCATCCGAGTAGTGCTTGGTAGCCACTTTGGAACGGAGCGATGTGGAAGGTTAAATGTTCGCTACGGAAGTTATCTGGGGAGCCGAATATAACTTTTAGCAGCAAGGAGCCCGTGCAATGAGCCCAAGGGCCTGGCGTTACTCCTTTAAAGGTAGTATTGCTATGGAAAAATTTTGTTGGGTCTATCCCCATTTCGCGGATTGTATCCTGATAAATCAGGTTTAGACTGCTGCCACCGTCCATCAAGACTCGTGTGAAGTGATATCCGCAATTATTGGGTCTAATACCAGGGCAGCCCATCCTGCACGCCGGATACTTGCTGAGTAATCATGATGGTCGAAAGTGATCGGTTGAGAAGACCAGTGGCAGGACTCCTCGGTGATAGGCCCTTGGGCATATTTTTCTGGGAGTGCCGTTTTGTTTCTTCCCTTGATCACGTGTAACACGTTTACTATTTTGACTTATGGTGGAAATTTCTTTTGTTCCCCAGTGTCTTGCTTGAGAGGCTCATCCTCGTCTTCGCTTGGTGTATCCTCCCCCTTGTGTACGGCATTGAGCTTACCGGACTACTTGAAGACCCAACATTCTCTGTGGGTATGATTAGTAGGTTTACCAGGGGTGCTATGGATCTGACATATTTGGTCCGGAATTTTGTTTAGGCTAGACAGTTCGTCTCTGGCGCCTTTAGAGGGTGGCTTTTGTTGACCTGGCCGAGAGCTTTTGAATTCGGCGTTTACTGTCGTGCTCTTCGTGCTGTCTTCTTTATTCCGGCGTTTGTTACTGCTGTTGCGCCGTGATTTCCCGTTTCCATCTCTAACTTTAGATGTACTAGGGTCGCTGGTGCTGCATCTGGCTAGCCAGCTGTCCTCACCCACGCAAAAGGGGGTCATGAGGCTTGTTAATGCTGCCATTGTTCTCGGCTTTTCTTGGCCGAGGTGTCTGGCGAGCCATTCGTCACGGACGCTATGCTTAAAAGCTGCCAAGGCTTCGGCGTCCGGACAGTCGACAATTTGGTTCTTTTCAGTAAGAAACTTGTTCCAAAGTTTTCGGGCTGACTCTCCGGGCTGTTGAGTTATATGACTCAAATCGTCCGCGTCCGGAGGTCGGACATAAGTCCCTTGGAAATTTGCTCGAAAAGCGTTTTCGAGCTCTTCCCAGCTTCCGATGGAGTTTTCGGGGAGGCCTTTAAGCCAGTGACGAGCTGGCCGTTTGAGCTTGAGGGGTAAGTACTTGATGGCGTGGAGATCATCTCCTCAAGCCATATGGATATGGAGGATATAATCCTCAATCCAGACCCCAGGGTATGTTGTTCCATCGTATGCCTCTATGTTTACGGGTTTGAATCCCTTTGGAAATTCATGGTCCAGCACCTCATCGGTGAAACATAGGGGGTGTGTGGCACCCCTGTATCTGGGTGTACCGCGTTGTTCGGATGTTTGTTGTGTTACATTGTATGCTGGGGCGCGCTTGCGTGGTCCATAGATGGATCTGGTTGCGCCGTCCTTTTGGTGCGAGCCCTCGAGTGGATCGCGTATTGGCTTGTGAGTGGCGTTGTTTGCCGCTCGATGTTGGCCATGAGATCATCTATCCGGCCAGGTGGCTGTTTTGATTTTTGGTTGTGGGGGGTCTGAGGCCTCCTCATCGAATTTAGGTAGCAACTTCTGCTTTGGGTAGCTCTTGGTGGGGCGATTGTCGCCGTACCTCGCTGCTGTGTTGAGTACTTTACTCCATCTGAGTTGGAGTGTGTCTTGCACAGCCTTGAGCCTTTGCTTCTGCTTTTTCAGACTCCTCGCGGTGGCAACAAGCCTTTGACGGGCATTCTGCTGCTCTGGGTGCCTGTCCGGCGTTATGTCGCCCGGACTATTATCTTTGACTGAATTGATTTGTTCGGTTTGATTCTCCGCATTGTTGTGGTCCGGCAGTGGTTCGCCTTTCTCCAACGCTGGGTCTCTATGATCGTTATTTTTGCCGAGGCAGGATTTGGGGCCGCTTTGACTGCTTCTCGAGGGAACAAGCCTTCGGTGCGTCCTTCCGTTCCTCGTCGTCGTCTTCTTTTGGTGTGCCCACCATGTATACGTCATATGATGAAGTGGACGTCCAGCGCCCTGTGGGCGGTGGTTCCTCTCCGCCTGCCGCATCGTCGTCCATACCGTTGATGTCTTCGGAGTCGAAGTCAAGCATGTCGGTTGAGTCATCGACAGTGGCTATTAAGTGGGTGGTGGGTGGGCGTCGAATTTCTTCGTCGTCCCCATCGCAATCTTGTTGGCCATAATCCGGCCAGGGCTCTCCTGACAAAGAGAGAGATCTTAGTGAATTCATAATGTCGCCGAAGGGCGAATGCTGAAAGATATCCGCGGCGGTGAATTCCATGATCGGTGCCTAATCGGATTCGATTGACAGGGGCACGGGCGGTTCGAAGTCAGAAAAAGAGTCCGGCACCTTGGAGTCACGGGCTGCGCAGAGGGGTATGCTGGTGTTCGGCTCGATCGCCGTTGAGACTGCAGCCCCTGAGGCGGTGTCTAACCACCTGTCCTCGATTGGCGCAGTTGGCTCCGAACTAAGGGTCGGAGCTGATGCGGGCGCGGCTTCTGGGGTACTGTTCGGCGGCAGAGCTGGGTCATACCCATCACGACAGTGCGGCGTGCCCGACTGTGGCTCGAATCCGTCGAAGATCAAGTCTCCGCGGATGTTGGCCGTGTAGTTCAAACTTCCAAATCTGACCTGATGGCCAGGGGCGTAGCTTTCAATCTGCTCCAGATGGCCAAGCGAATTAGCCCGCAGTGCAAAGCCGCCGAATACGAAGATCTGTCCGGGGAGAAAAGTCTCACCCTAGACCGCATTGCTATCGATGATAGTAGGAGCCATCAAGCCTAATGGCGACGACACAGAGGAACTCTCAATGAAAGCCCCAATGTTGGTGTCAAAACCGGTGGATCTCGAGTAGGGGGTCCCGAACTGTGCGTCTAGGCCGGATGGTAACAGGAGGCAGGGGACACGAAGTTTTACCCAGGTTCGGGCCCTCTTGATGGAGGTAAAACCCTACGTCCTGCTTGATTAATATTGATGATATGGGTAGTACAAGAGTAGATCTACCATGAGATCGGAGAGGCTAAACCCTAGAAGCTAGCCTATGGTATGATTGTATGTTGTGATTGTTGTCTTACTGACTAAAACCCTTCGGTTTATATAGATACCGGAGAGGGTTAGGGTTACAGAAGGTCGGTTACAAAGGAGGAGATATACATATTCGTATTGCCTCGCTTGCCTTCCATGCCAAGTAGAGTTCCATCCGGACACGAGACGAAGTCTTCAATCTTGTATCTTCATAGTCTAACAGTCCGGCCAATGGAGATAGTCCGGCTGTCCAGAGACCCCCTAATCCAGGACTCCCTCAGTGAGGTTTCATGATCATGGTACGCATGACGACCCAAAGAAAGGAATCGATGGCGGGGCTATTTTCCTTAGAAGATGTTTCTTACATTAAGTAATATAACATATCTCTCCGCGTACCTTTGCTTATAAAACCGTATGGCCAGATTGCCTTGTTTTCCATAAATCTTTGCCCTTATAACGGCTTTATAAAGTAGGACAAACACTCCTCGGCTACTGGACGAGGAGGTGGAAGTCGATGGTCGGTTAATAAAGTTTTGTACAATGCGGATCCGAGCATTAATGATGTAAAGTACTTGGATACATAGAATCATTACACATAATTTGTGATTTTACTCTGGATATCGATCCTTAATTCGGCCACCCGTGCCTGCATTAAGGCTCGGGGGCTACTGGGCTTCGGGCTTATCATTTACTAATATTAAAGGGCAACATCAATCCCCTGATCTGGTGTTGCCACCCGACCAGCGTCTCAGGGGCTACTGCATTGGCAATCCAGTGCAGAAAATTTTAAGTGCAATATAGTTTTCGAGGAGATTATGATCCTCAGGTTGGTCGGCCGCACCCAACCTGAGTCTCGAGGACTTTGCACATTGCTTTTTGTGTCTCGAAGTATTCTGCCGAGCTAGGAGTTGATCCTCAGGCCGGTTTTGCAAATCAACCTGAGTCTCAGCGGCTACTGGGATCGGCGGTCTTATGTCATCCTTCAGGTGCATCTCGGGTATTAGACCGATACACACCTTGAGGGCTACTGGCTATATATCTCGGCAGAGAATAAATTGCACCAAACAAAAATATTGACAAAAATCGGCCCACAGTCGGGGTGGTGCACCACCTCGGAAGCAGTCCGGCATAAAGCTCGGGCGCAAGTGGCTGGCTCCATAGAGGGAATTTCCGGCAGTAAGCTCGGCTAAACTCCTTCAACTTTTTTGAACCAAGGTGATCTATGACACCTCGGATATAGTCTAGCATTGGATCTTGGACATAGTCCGGCATTGGAGCTCGGATACATTCTGGCGTTGGAGCTCGGAAGCGGTCCGGCGTTGGTGCTCGTCTGCAAAAGATACCTCGAATATAGTCTGGCATTGCAGCTCGAACGCAAGAGGACACTGCCGCCCGGGAACACTTCAAACCCAAGGTTTGGCATAAAAATAACAAGGCATTTATAAAGGCCGAAGACTTAAAGGGCTCCTCGGATACCCGACATGTGAGATCTTCAGATTTAGCTCGGCAATCCTCAACATAGAAGATGGGAAGATTTGTTGAACCAGTTTTCAAGACCGACGACCGAAGACGAAGAACAGTTCGGAAGAACCGTGGAGCGTCCCCAACTTGAAGACCGGTTCTGGGGGCTACTGACGGTGTCCTGGACTAAGGGGTACTCACCACATCATCTCCCGATCAGTTGGATTGGGCCGAGGACCCCCATGGCCGTTTACTCATGGGCCAGTTCGGACAGCCGAAGACATATACGAGGAAGATTCCACAAGACTTGGAGATCAAGACAAGGACTCCTCTCCACCGACGTATTCGACTATGACTCTTGTTATCCTAGGCCTCTGGTATGTTATATAAGCCGAGGCCAGGCTAGTCAATAGAGGATTATGATATTATTCATCATACCCATAGATTTTAGACCACAACATATGATCTCAAGGTAGATCAACTCTGTACTTGATACTCCATCAATATAAAGAAGAGCAGGGCATAGGGTTTTAAGGCCCGATTCTGGGTAAATATCGTGTCCCCTGTCTCCTGTTACCCATCGATCCATGATACACAGCTTGGGACCCCCTACCCGAGATCCGCCGGTTTTGATACCGACAGGAACCTCTTCCCATTACAAGATAAATAGATCAAGTTGGCCAGACAAAACCAAAATATTGGAAAAGAAATACGAGGCTATAAGAGATCATGCATAAAAGAGATCAAAGAAACTCAAATAATTGCATGGATATAAAAAGATAGATCTGATCATAAACTCAAAGTTCATTGATCCCAACAAACACACTGCAAAGGAGTTACATCATATGGATCTCCAAGAGACCATTGTATTGAGAATCAAGAGAGAGAGATGAAGCCATCTAGCTACTAACTACGGACCCGAAGGTCTACAAAGAACTACTCACGCATCATCGGAGAGGCACCAATGGAAGTGGTGAACCCCTCCGTGATGGTGTCTAGATTGGATCTGGTGGTTCTAGACTCTGCGGCGGCTGGACGAATATTTTGACGACTCCCCTCGGGTTCTAGGATTTTTGGGGTATTTATAGAGCAAAGAGGCGGTCCGGTGGGCACCCGAGGTGGCCACAACCCACCAGGGCGCGCCTGGGCCTCCTGGCGTGCCCTGGTGGGTTGTGCCTCCCTCGGGGCACCCCCAGACGCAGCCAGGGCCCGTTGTGTTCCTTCTGGCCCATAAAAATTCTCCGTAAAGTTCCCTCGCATTTGGACTCCATTTGTTATTGATTTTCTGTGATGTAAAAAACATGGAAAAAACAACAACTGGCACTTGGCACTATGTCAATATGTTAGTACAAAGAAATGGTATAAAATGGCTATAAAATGATTATAAAACATCCAAGATTGATAATAAAACAACATGGAACAATCAAAAATTATAGATACATTGGAGACGTATCAGCATCCCCAAGCTTAACTCCTACTCGTCCTCGAGTAGGTATGTGATAAAAACAGAATTTTTGATGTGGAGTGATGTTCATCATGTCATATCATATTCTTTGCTTTATAGCATGGACAATTGGACTTTTATGTGATTCAAAGCAATAGTCTAGTTTTGACATAATAATTTAGATACTTAAGCATATCAAGAAGCAACCATGTCTTTCAAAATATCAACGCTAAAATAAGTTATCCCTAGCCCATCATGCTCAAACATTGATCCATTCATAAAACACACCCGAATTTTAACTATACCCAATACTTAAGCATGAGCATCTTGCCTCCTAGTTGGTGCTTTCATAAGAGAAGATGGAGACTCAAAATAAAAATTGCATAAAGTAAAAGAAAGGCCCTTCGTAGAGGGAAGTAGGGATTTGTAGAGGTGCTAGAGCTCAAAGAGAAAATTTTGAGATAAAAACATTCTGGGAGGTGTATCCATCCCACCAACGAAAACGAGTTAGAGTTCCCAATACTTTCCATGCATAGATATATCATAGGCGGTTCCCAAACAGAAAATAAAGTTTATTCCTTTTTCCACCATAACTTTCACTTTCCATGGCTAACCGTACCCACTGGTGCCCTCCATACCAACACTTTACAAGGAATTTATTATTTGACAATATAAAGTTAATTCATTTATTTTTGCATTTCGGGACTGGGCATCCCTAATACCTTTTCCTTACTCTCGTGCAATGACATGTGAATAAACACTCATCTTGAGAATAACACATCTAGCATGGAAAATATTAGCCACCCCTCACTGCTCCTTGAGTGAAACAAACACACAAAAGAGAAGTTTATTTTGAAAATTAGAGTTGGCACATGCAAATTTGCTTAGAACGGCAAAAGAATAAATATAGTGGACTCATGTGGCAGAACTGGTTTAAAGGTTTTTGAATGCACAAGTAGAGGTCATACTTAGTGCAAAATGAAGGCTAGCAAAAGATTGGGAAGCGACCAACCATGAAACGAATAATCTCATAAGCAAGCATTAAGCATAATTAACATCGAATAATGAACCACAAGTAGGATATAATTTCATTGCCTGATTATTAACTTTCGTGCATGCATAGGGAATCACAAACCTTAATACCAATATTCCTACTAAAGCATAATTACTCATCAAGATGACTCACATATCACATCATCATATCTCAAAACTATTATGAAGAATCAAGTTTATTTCATCCAATGATCTTCATGACATTTTTTTCTTTCTTTATCCTTCTTGGATATCTATCACTTTCGGACTAATTTTCATGTGTTTCCTTTCATAAGCTCAAACAAATATAAGTGAAGATCATGAGCATAACAAATTTTCTTTCTCTCAAAATAATTGAAGTGAAGCAAGAGAGTATAACTCTCAAATAAATCTAAGTGAAGCAAGAGTGCATTTCTTCAACAATACTAAGCACACCATGCTCAAAAAGATATCAGTGAAGCACTAGAGCAAGTCCTAGCTCATAAAAGATTTAAGTGAAGCATAGAGAGCAATTCTAACAAGTCATGACATAATTTTAGCTCTCTCAAATAGGTGTGTCCAGCAAGGATTGATGACTTAAAACACAAAATAAAACAAGCAAAGACACATAGCATACAAGACGCTCCAAGAAAAACACATATCATGTGACGAATAGAAATATAGTGTCGAGTAAAATGCCGATAGTTGTTGGAAGAAAGCAGAGATGCCACTCAGGGGCATCCCCAAGCTTAGTTGGTTGCTCATTCTTGGATAATAGCTTGGGATTCTGGGGCATCCTCAAGCTTAGGCTCTTAAATCCTTCCTTCATCCATCGTAAGATAACCCAAAACTTGAAAACTTCAATCACACAAAACTCAACAAAGCCTTCGTGAGATCCATTAGTATAACAATAATAAATCACTACTATAAGTGATGTATCACACCAATTCATATTTTGTTTTTGTATTATATCTACTGTATTCCAACTTTTCTATGGCAAAAACTCATCAAAGAAAACCATAGAGCCATCAAAATAAGCACACAACACAAAGAAAACAGAATCTGTCAAAACAGAACAGTCTGTAGCAATATAACTATTTTGAATACTTATGTAACTCAAAAAACTCTGAAAAATTAGGAAAACATGAGAAATTTGTAGATTGATCTACTGCAAGTGGAATGGGTATTTTATCGCTCGCTGGTAAAAAATGAAAATTATTTTCGTGAGTGTAAAAGTTTCTATTTTTTCAGCAAGATCAAACAACTATTGCCCAAGAAGATCCTAAAGGCTTTACTTGGCACAAACACTAATTAAAACACAAAAAACACAATCATAACCGTATCGTAATTGTGCTAACACTCAAAAACAGGAAGCAAAAAGCAAAAATAAATTTTATTCATTGGGTTGCCTCACAACAAGCGATATAGTTTTACGCCCTTAGCTAGGCATAAAGCAAGGATCTAAGTTTTGTCATCTTTGTCCAACTCTTCAATCAAACACTTAGAATCCTTGAAAGATTTAACATAAAGACTTTCAATAGAAACACTTCTAGGAATAAATTTAAAGATTTCATTCTTGCAAAAAGGATCTCTTATCACTTCAACAAAATCAGGGTGGATACTGATCATCTTAAGATCTCCTTTATTGCTATCACTAGAATTTGCACCCTTGTTTTTGTATCTCCTACTCTTTATGGGAGTTTACTCAATAATTTTAGTGGTAGTAAAAGCCATGCTTAGATTACTAAAGATTTCTTCCAATTTACCGATCTGAGACGGACTTTCTTCTATTCTTTCATGGATTAAGGTACCCCTCTCTTTCAACAACTTAAAAATACCGCCTCCTTTTGACCCAAGATTGGTAGCAAAATTATGTAGCTTTATATGTATAGTTTCCATATGATCTTCAGTGAGCATTTTCTTTTCGATAGCATCTAGTCTTTTCATAACATGCTCAAGATTCAAAATTGTTTCATTAACCATAAGAGGTGGTGAGCCCACTAAATTTCCCATAGCCTTAAGAGCATCAAAAGGAGGACTCATTAAGAAATTTCCACCAGTAATCATATCAAGGATGAATCTATACCAAGTGGTGATGCCAACATAAAAACAACGCAGAAGCACAATGGTAGATTTCTTAGGGATGGATCTATTATGGGCATTGCAAATTATTTACCAAGCATCTTTTAAACTTTCTCCTCCCCTTTGTTTAAAGTTGAGAACCTCGTTCTCGGGGGTGCAAGCAATAGAGGAGTAATTATCCATAACGGAAAATAAGATCTCACACACAAAAACAGATACAGGAAGAAAACGGCAAACGGAAAAAAGAGGCGAATAAAACGGTAAATTTTTGTGAAGTGAGGGAGCGGAAAACGAGAGGCAAATGGCAAATAATGTAAATTGCGAGGAGATGCGATTTGTGATTAGGAACCTGGTTATGATGAAGATCCTCCCCGACAACGGCGCCAGAAATTCCTTTTGATGTCGCTTGAAGCTATGTCGGTATTTCCCCAAAGAGGAAGGGATGATGCAGCACATCAGCGGTAGGTATTTCCCTCAGATATGAAACCAAGGTTATCGAACCAATAGAGAACCAAGCAACACAACGTAAACAGCCCCTGCACACAAATAACAACACCTCGCAACCCGATGTGTTAAAGGGGTTGTCAATCCCTAACGGTGCCAGAAACGGCGTGTGACGGGAGATAAAGTTGTAAATATGGATAGATCGAACGCCAAATAAAATAAATTGCAGCAAGGTATTTTTGGGTTTTTGGTTTAATAGATTTGAAAATAAAAGCAAATAAAAAGGTAGATCGCAAAGGCAAATATATGAGAAGGAAGACCCAGGGGCCGTAGGTTTCACTAATGGCTTCTCTCGAGAAAAATAGCAAATGGTGGGTAAACAAATTACTGTTGGGCAATTGATAGAACCTCAAATAATTATGTCGGATTTCGGGTTCCGGCAGACCCTTGAGGTTCGAACACTGGGGTGCGCGCGGAGATTTCGCCTCCTACCTACCTGCACCCCTCCGCCTTGCTAAGATCTAAGCTAAGAAAAGAACAACACAAGAAACACAGGATTTATACTGGTTCGGGCCACCGTTGTGGTGTAATACCCTACTCCAGTGTGTGGTGTGGTGGATTACCTCTTGGGCTGATGATGATGAACAATACAAGGAAGAACAGC
>NC_041392.1:310139470-310214778 GCF_002162155.2 Triticum dicoccoides | reverse complement strand
GAACTGCTAGGAGGAGTTCAGTCACCCTTCTCTTTCTCTCTGATTTCGATCCGATCCTTGATCCTCGATGCTCGATCTCGAACCCCCTCTTTTCCCTGTGGGTGGCTGGTCCTATTTATAGGCAATGGCCCTGGGCCTCTCCCCAAATATTGAGCGGGAAGGGAGCCAACAATTGGCCATTTTGAAGGGGAACATCTGGTACACTTATCCTGACTAAAGTTGGTCCTCGCCTGCACAAAGCTCTGGTGGTGACGCCGTCTTGGGCTCCACGATGACCTCCATCTTGCAGTCCTCCTGGTCTTGGTCTTGTTGCACCGAAATGGCAACCTTTGCCTGATGCCTCGGTACCCCGCGGCTGCGCTTGCCCCCTTTGCACCAAAGGGGAAAGGAGGACACTGCGCGGGCTGGCGCCCGCCTGGCGCCCTTGGTCGTCATGGCTTGCGTCACGGGCACCTCATGAGGTACCCCGCCTTGATCTCTCCGCCTCCTCGCGAGCCAGCCTGGTGAGGCCGTGTCTGAGGAAGCTCCGTGTCGTCTGCCCCGCGAGGCTTGGCCCCTCGTGAGGGTCTTGGGTCTGTGTTGATGAAGATGGGTCGTGCTGGGCCCCCCTTTGAGCCACGCCGCAGGCCGCAGGCAGGCAAGTCTGGGGACCCCCATTCCCAGAACGCCGACAGTAGCCCCCGGGCCCAAGGCGCGCCCGGATTTGGCCGTGCAGGGAGGCGGAAGGGCAAGAGCGAAACGCCGCGGGCCCTAACAGCCTGCGGTCTTAGGCGCCGCGTGGCGGTTGATTGGACGTGAGCGCCTTAGCAACCGCGCGAGTTGATAAAGGAGCGGCATCCGCCTAGGATTTGCTTTTTGCTTTCTCCGGTTGCTGCTCAGATCCCCTTTCTTGCGCCTCTCCTTCCTTCCTCCAAAATTTCCAGATCCACTCCGACCGCGTGACCTAGGAAGCCATGGCGCCTCGTCAGTCCCCGGCCGTAGCTTGGTACTCGTCTGCCCTGGACTCGCCGAACGTGTCGGAGGCGAGCCTCGCCCGATTGCGCCGGATGGCGGCGGCGTGGGGCATCGACGGGGCGAAGGTGTTCAAGGCTGGCTCCGCCACCCCTGAGGGTCAAGGGAGCACCTTCTATCCGTTCTTCGTAAGCGCCGTTGCTGCTGCCTGGTGCCTCCCTTCTCCGAGTTCTTCTTCTCTGTCCTCTGCCATTATAAGCTACAGGCTCTGCATCTCCACCCCAACTCCGTCCTTCTCCTGGCGATCTTCGCCTATTACTGCGAGGCTCATGTAGGGGTGTAGCCCTCGGTGGCCTTGCCGCGCCACTACTTCTACCTCCGGACCTCTCGCGGTCCTGCTTCCGCGTGCGCAAGCTTCATCGCGTACGGTGGCGCCATTGCCATTTCGAACGCCGGGAAAAGGATTGAGGGCTTCAGGAGCAAGTGGGTCTTGGCGGATGCTGGGCGCATCCACCCTCGGCTGATCTTGCCCATGGAGCAACCCACGAGCTCCAGCGATTGGGGCCGAGCGGAGCTCGCGGACCCCCGCGCGAGCTGGTGTTGGAGAAGATGGACGCGGATCTGAGGCCGGCCAACATGGCAGCGGCGAAGCTGACCGGCGCGTCGCTGCTGAGGGAATTCCTGGAGCACCAGCTGGCTCCGCTTCGGCAGTACTCACTTCCAATGTGGAGGCCCCATCCGAGCCCCGCGGCCTTGGCCGATGGAGATCTGGCTGCGGTCCTCCAATCTCTGGTCGGGGGCCATGTGGCGAGGTTGGAGGGCGCTCATACGCCCTTGTTCCTCCGCGACGACTGGGAGCAGGTAGTGGAGTCCATGCCCGTCTTCAACGGGGACGGGCCCGTGCCCATGGAAACTCCCGAGGAACCGGTGGACGTGCCCTCCGACGACTCCAGCGAAGAGGAGGAAGGAGGGGAGCGGGAAAAAGGGCCTGACTCCGAGGCGACTGGCGGAGAGTCGAGGGCTCCCCTCCCCCGGCGCAGGTCCCGCATTCTCCGCCTCTCTCTGAGCGATGACGATGAGGCTGATGACGAGCAGGACAGTGGGAGCTTGCCCCCGATCCCGAAGAAGGACAGGACCGGGCTGATCTCCCGCGGGTCTGCCCCGGCCTCGAGGTGGACCGCAGACGCACCTTCCGCTTCCAAGCTTCCGGAGGTTGACCCTTCTAGCCGGCTTTCAGGCTTCAAATTTGGCCGGAGGCCGCTTGAGCTCACTGGCGATGACCCGTAAGCGCTTGATTCTTGTCTTTATTTTTTGTTCTGCTTCTGAGGCTTGACGTCCGCATCTCTTGGATAGGCCGGCGCCCGCAGCAAAGAAGCCGAAGGGAGCTCCCGAGGTTCCATCCGTGGCAGCGCCTCTGCCCGCGAAGGAGGGTGACCGCGACGCACGGGCTTCTCCTGCCCGGTCGTCCTTGCGAGGCCTGGCTGAGCCGGCGGGGGCGAGCTCAGCCCCCATGGCCCAAGTGACTCCCGTGGTGCCTTTGCCTACTACCGCCACTACAGCCGTTGGGGCGCAGCAGACTCCGCCTCAGGATGTTGTGGCCGCGCTGCCGCCTTCTCCTTCTACTCCACCGACTGCTGTCTCTCCGACTCCTCCTGCCGTTTTGGATCGTGCTGCTGCTGAGCTGGACCGGCTGCGGCAGGATCTTCTTGGCGCCGACCCTCGCTTGGTGGCCGGGCGCTTGGAGCTGGCTTCAGGATGGATTCGCTCCGACGCTTCGAGTCAGGTGGCGCTTGTCCAGGCCTCGACAGCTTGCGATGATGAGAAGCAGGCTGTCCTTGAGGCGAAGGCTGCTTGTGATGTAGCCCTGGGGGAGGTGGTCGACGTTCGTGGTCGCTGCAAGGCGCTGGAGGACGAGCTGCAAGGCCTGCGGGACCAGCTCGCAAAAGAGGTCTGCCTTCGCCAAGAGTAGGAAGAAGGCGTGAAGGCTCGCGAGGCGGCCGTCAAGGAGAGGGAGGTCAAGCTCAGGAAGCGCCGCGACCGCCTAGGCGCGCTGGAGCAGGAGTTGGGGGCGAGGAAGGCCGAGCTGGACGACAAGGCTCTGGTTCTTGCAGAGGACCGCGTGGCCTTCACGGAGATGGAGGCGAAGGCTCGCTCCTCGCTGAGGACGCTTTACGACAGCGGCCTGGAGAGCCCGCTGGCTGGCGCCAAGGACGGCCCCGCCAAGCTGCTTCCCTTCCTGGTTCGTGCTCTTGAAGATGTCGCCCTTAGCGTTGGCCCCACGGCTGAGGCCGAGGCGCGTGTCCTGTCTTCTGCAGCGCTGACACGGGTCCTCACCCACATCTACCTTCACGATCCCGGCGTCGACCTCGATAGCCTGCTGGAGCCAGTAAGCGGCGAGCGTGCCGCTGCCGCTGCCGAGGCCATGAAGTGTCGCGTGGAGGCTCTGCTGGGGAAGTTCCGGGCCTTCAGCACCAAGCCGAAGCAAGGCGCTGCCGACCCCACTGCTCCATGAGGCGAACACACTCCGCGCTGCTCCGCCGCCGACAAGTGACTCTGTTGTGGCTCCTGTCCTGCCTTTAATTCCTGCACATGTATCATGCCTCGGGGAGGCGTTTAAACTTGCGTTTGGCATTGAGATAACAGTGTGGACTATAATATTTGCTTTTGAATTCCTTGAGATTTACGCTCTTCCTTCCTACTTGCTTATGTTCTACGCCGGCAGAGCCCGGCCCCGCGCATACCTCAGCCGCCGTTAGCCCCGACCGGAAACCAGGACGGGACCAAGGAGTGAGGGGCTACGTGACAAGTTAGGCTCTTGAGTCGCAATGCTCAGGAGTCCCCCTTAGCGCATGAACAGCAAGTAGGGAGGTATGATGTGGGTGGATCTACCTTTCTACGTCTGCAGAGCCTGGCCGCGTGCATACCTCAACCACCGTTAGCCTTTCAGAACTAAGGAGTGAGGGGCTACATGACCAGTTAGGCTCCTGAGTCACGATGCTCAGGAGTCCCCCTTGGCGCACGAACAGCAATTAGGGAGGTATGATGTGGGTGGATCTACCGTTCTACGTCTGCAGAGCCCGGCCGCGCGCATACCTCTACCGCCGTTAGACTTTCGGAACTAAGGAGTGATGGGCTACGTGACCAGTTAGGCTCCTGAGTCGCGATGCTCAAGAGTCCCCCTTGACGCTCAAATGGCCTTCGTACCTTGGCTCCGCTTGGGGAGAGACGCGCGACAAACCAGTCCCGGGGGGCCTGGCTGGGCGGCGTGCGTCTGGGCGTGACACAGGCGCAGCCCCTATGCCCAGCCCCCTCACGCGGCACTCCCGAGGGGAGGCGTTACGATGAGGCTAGACACTGAGCTCTGGGCTCCCTGAGGTTGATGCGGCCCGGGGGCCACCCTCAGTTGTTTATCACCAGTGCGGAGCATAGCGCTTCCGTATGTGTACGGGCATAGCCGCTCCTCGGCAGTGTCGTCAGCCAGCGCGGAGCATGGTACTTCCATTGGTACGTGGGAGGGGCCCCCCTCCGGGAGGAGCCCCCGGGGCATGTACAGCCCCGCCCTGACACGTGGCTGGCACGGTAGGGCTTGGCGAGGTGTATCTGGGCACCCGTGAGCCAGTGCGGGACTCAACCTCTAGGCGGGTTGCGCCTGGCACTGGGCCTTATCTTGTGATGTGTCCCTGCAAATTTGGTTAGATGCCAGCACTCTACGTCCTCGGGTCCCGGCCCTCGAGCTGGTCTCAGCCGTCGCTGGTATGCCAGGTCGCGATGCTGTGGACAAGGCCAGAGGGTGAGGGCTGGAGAGCCAGTAAGAGCCCTAAGTCGCGATGCTCAGGTACCCCCCCTTTAACGTGCAAGTGGTCGGCATGGAGAAGAAGAGGTGCCGTGGACCGGCATCAAATAATCAAGCATGGTGGGTCGAACGCATAACCGGAAATAAATGCAAAAGGGATACATGCCGCTGGGTCTGGCCCGAGCGACTTGGGGATGATGCAGCCTGAGGGGCGCCCCCAACAAGGTAAGCTAACAACATGAAATAAAAGGGGTACATGCCGTAGGGACGGACCCATGCGGCCTGGGAATAATGCAGCCCTGGGGGGGCGCTCCCAGCTGGAAATGAAACTTGAAAGATGTCACCTGATGATGTTGAGGACGAAGGACCGTTGGTGTAGCAGACTCGGTGGGCTGCGGAAGCCGAACCTCACGAGCCCCCTGGCCTAGGGGCCTCGGGAGGCTCCAGAGGCGCTGGTGGCTCCTCGCGGACCGTCTCCATCTCCGCCAGGGCTGCGGAACGCCTGGCCTCTTGTGCCTCCATGATGCCCCTCATGAGGCGCTGGTACGTGGCAGCCGCGTTCGGCAAGCCGTAAGGCATGCGAACGTAGCTGTGGGGTGGACCTCCGCAGCGCCCCACTCGCGAGGGCCAGAGGCGCTCCAGAGAGGCGACTCGATTGAGCCCTGGTATGTCGATGCAGACGCACAGCCCACCATCCTCGCCTGGATGGGGAGCCACTACTGGTAGGCGGTGGCCGCCTTTCATGACTCTTGACTCCTGTAGCTCCTGAATGGCCTTGCTGACGAACTCCTGAGGGTCTGGCTCTCCTTTCCTTTCTCCTTCTTGAAGGAAACGTGCTTCGAAACACACCTCCATGTGGTGCCCAAGCGCCTCCCTCGTGACCTTAGCCAGGTCGGTGGCCCTCCAGGGGAGAGCCCCCGAGCCCTGCCTGAGGAGGGTGCCGGGCGCGCTTTCCTATGTGATGGAAGGAGGTTCCCCCTGGGTAGGCGCGGGCCCTGAGGGGCCTGCCTCCTGAGGGGCCGGGCCGGACGATGTCTTCTTCTTCTTGGGGGCGGTCTCGGGAAGCCTCCTGCTTCCGCGATCCGGGTCTTCCAGTGACGCGGCCTGAAAGGCTCGCTCCAGGGAACACACCGCGTCCTTCTCTTCACAGGGCACCGTGATGACTCCGCCACTTCCTGGCATCTTGAGGACGTTGTAGCTGTGGTGAGTTATGACCATGAACTTGGGCAGCGCTGGGTACCCAAGGATGGTGTTGTACGGCAGGCGAATGTGAGCGACGTCGAAGTCGATGAGCTCGGTGCGGTAGTTGTCGCGTGCCCCGAAGGTGACAGGGAGGCAGACCTGCCCAATCGGGACCGTGGAGCCGTCGGTGACTCCAGAGAAAGGCTTGGCTGGCTGAAGCTGGCTGTAGGGCACTTGGAGATTGTTGAATGTTTCCATGGACAGGACATTGAGCCCTGCCCCGCCATCGATGAGGGTCCTAGTGACCATCACGTTGCTGATGATTGGGGAACAAAGCATCGGGAGGACCTTGGCTGTAGCCGCACACTTGAGCTGATCTGTTGAGCTGAACGTGATGGCGCACGCCGACCACCTGAGAGGGCGCATGGCTTCGAGCTTGGGAAGGACTGCATTCACTTCGCGGGCGAACTGCTTGAAGATGCGTTGAGAGGCTGGGGCTTGAGCCCCGCCCAGGATGCAAGCGATCGCGCGCGGCTCCTGGAAGCCCCCAGCCCCCTCGTCCTGGTGGCGGTCCTCGTTTCTCCTTGGCTGCGGCGGTAGCGGAGGGAGGCCTGCGTTGCCTTGCGGGCAATCCTCGCGAGGCTGATCCCTCCAGTCTCCCTCACGAGGCGGATCTTGCCAGCGATCCTCGCGAGGTAGATCGCGCCACCCTTGGCGTGGGCCGCGGTCTTCCCAGCGTCCTGCGTTCCTTCCTCCTCCTCGACCGTATCCCCGGTCACCGCGGTCGGGGCAACGGCCGATCCTTCCTTCTCGCACGGCTCGGAGCTCTTGACATTCGTTGATGTTGTGGGTGTGGAGGTCGTGGTACACACAGTACCGACTGCCCTTGGGAGGTTCGGGCAGATCTCTGCCCCGCTTGGTGTCTGGTTCTGCCGCGAGCATGGCAGCCCCCTTGCGCTTCACATCCTTGGCCTTGGGCTTCTTCTCTTCTGGGTCTGCGGCAGGCAGCTCGAGGAGGGAGAGACGCCCTTCCACAGCCCTGGCGCACTTGGTTGCCAAGTTGAACAGCTCCAAGGAAGTGCACAGGTCTTCATGCATCACCAGCTCCTCCTTCATCTTGAAATCGCGCACGCCATCGGAGAAGGCTGAGATGATGGCCTCCTCAGTCACCTTGGGAATCTTGAGGTGTGCGTTGTTGAAGCGCTGGATGTACTTCTGCAGGGTCTCCCCGGGTTGTTGCTTGATGCGGCGCATGTCGCTCACGGCGGGTGGGCGGTCGCGAGTACCTTGGAAGTTGGCGATGAAGCGGGTGCGCATCTCGTCCTAGGAGGAGATCGTGCCTGGAGCCAGGTTCAGGAGCCATGTGCGGGCCCCGTCCTTGAGCGCCATGGGAAACCAGTTCGCCATGACCTTCTCGTCTCCGTTGGCAGCTTTGATGCCTAGCTCATAGAGCTGGAGGAACATCGCAGGGTCGGCCGCGCCGTCGTAATGAGGAGGCAGGCCTGGCTCTAACTTGCCGGGCCACGCGACGTTGCGTAGCTCGGCGGTGAATGCACGGTAGCCTGCTGTGGCCATGGGAGGCCTTGGGTGACGAAGAGCTTGGTATTGCATGCCCCCACGCGCTACAGCTGGGAGCAGCGCGGGGTCTTGGCATGCGGGAGCAGGAGCATGGTCGCGACGTGCTGGAGCAGGGAGCGCCTGGGCAGCTTCTTGCGGGCGAGGGACTTCTTGGCAGCTCTACTCTTGCCGCGCTGGCACCTGACGGAGCGGTTTCCGCCCAGGGGCCACGCGCCTTGGAGCCATGGCGCCTACTTGAGGAGGAGGCGGCCGGGACGCCGCCGGAGCCTCGTCGCCCGTGCGGGGCGGGGTGCTGTGCAGCAGGACGGACGGCGCAGGAGAGCCCCCTGCGGCGCGGACGAGCTCGGTAACGCGGTCGAGCCATTCTTCATAGACGTCATCGACGGGATGGTAGCGCAGGAGCTCGTTTGCTGCGATGAGCGCAGCTCGAGCCTCCATGGGTGCGCGGAGCGCGTGGGACGAAGAACCAGCTGGGGTGAGCGAGGGAGTAGCGGTGCGGCTGTCTTGCCGCACTGACGGATGCTGAGACGATGCTTGCTGCTTGTCCCCCGCCGGGCCGGTGGCGGCGTTGATGGCAGGTGACGGGGAACGGCGAGGGCGCCTGCCGACAAAAGCCGTCTGGGCGACGCGGGAAGCGAGAGCGGCTCGGCGCTCGGCGCGGGCCCGACGAGCATCAGACATGGGCGCGATGGTCGGAGGAGAACGGGGTGGTGGAAGACAAATTCCGGCGCACCCCTACCTGGCGCGCGAAATGTCGGATTTCGGGTTCCGGCAGACCCTTGAGGTTCGAACACTGGGGTGTGCGTGGAGATTTCGCCTCCTACCTACATGCACCCCTCCGCCTCGCTAAGATCTAAGCTAAGGAAAGAACAGCACAAGAAACACAGGATTTATACTGGTTCGGGCCACCGTTGTGGTGTAATACCCTACTCCAATGTGTGGTGTGGTGGATTGCCTCTTGGGTTGATGATGATGAACAATACAAGGAAGAACAGCCTCGCGAGGGTCTGTTCTTGGCTGGGGGGGGGGGACGAACTGCTAGGAGAGTTCAGTCACCCTTCTCTTTCTCTATGATTTCGATCCGATCCTTGATCCTCGATGCTCGATCTCGAACCCCCTCTTTTCCCTGTGGGTGGCTGGTCCTATTTATAGGCAATGGCCCTGGGCCTCTCCCCAAATATTGACCGGGAAGGGCGCCAACAATTGGCCATTTTGAAGTGGAACATCTGGTACACTTATCCTGACTAAAGTTGGTCCTCGCCTGCACAAAGCTCTGGTGATGACGCCGTCTTGGGCTCCACGATGACCTTCGTCTTGCAGTCCTCCTGGTCTTGGTCTTGTTGCACCGAAATGGCAACCTTTGCCTGATGCCTCGGTACCCCGCGGCTGCGCTTGCCCCCTTTGCACCAAAGGGGAAAGGAGGACACTGCGCGGGCTGGCGCCCGCCTGGCGCCCTTGGTCGTCATGGCTTGCGTCACGGGCACCTCGTGAGGTACCCCGCCTTGATCTCTCCGCCTCCTCGCGAGCCAGCCTGGTGAGGCCGTGCCTGAGGAAGCCCCGTGTCATCCGCCCCGCAAGGCTTGGCCCCTCGCGAGGGTCTTGGGTCTGTTTTGATGAAGATGGGCCATGCTGGGCCCCCCTTTGAGCCACGCCGCAGGCCACAGGCAGGCAAGTCTGGGGACCCCCGTTCCCAGAACACCGACAAATTATGAGGATATCCAGGCAATGATCATTACATAGGCATCACGTCTAAGATTAGTAGACCGACTCCTGCCTGCATCTACTACTATTACTCCACACATCGACCGCTATCCAGCATGCATCTAGTGTATTAAGTTCATGGAAAAACGGAGTAATGCAATAAGAACGATGACATGTTGTAGACAAGACCCGTTTATCTATATGGCGGTAGACTGACTCATGTCTCTTTATCCTTAGTAGCAATGATACATACGTGTCGGTTCCCTTTCTGTCACTGGGATCAAGCACCGTAAGATCGAACCCACTATCGGGAACCTCTTCCCATTGCAAGATAAATAGATCAAGTTGGCCAGAAAAAACCCAAATATCGGAGAAGAAATACGAGGCTATAAGAGAGATCATGCATAAAAGAGATCAAATAAACTCAAATACTTTCATGGATATAAAAAGATAGATCTGATCATAAACTCAGAGTTCATCGATCCCAACAAACACACCGCAAAAGAGTTACATCATATGGATCTCCAAGAGACCATTGTATTGAGAATCAAGAGAGAGAGATAGAGAGATGAAGCCATCTAGCTACTAACTACGGACCCAGAGGTCTACAAAGAACTACTCACGCATCATCAGAGAGGCACCAATGGAAGTGGTGAACCCCTCCATGATGGTGTCTAGATTGGATCTGGTGGTTCTGGACTCTGCGGTGGCTGGATAAATATTCCGTCGACTCCCCTAGGGTTCTGGGATTTTTGGGGTATTTATAGAGCAAAGAGGCGGTCTGGGGGCACCCGAGGTGGGCACAACCCACCAGGGCGCGCCCTGGTGGGTTGTGCCTCCCTCGGGGCACCCCCAGGCGCAGCCAGGGCCCGTTGTGTTCCTTCTGGCCCATAAAAATTCTCTGTATAGTTTCATGGCATTTGGACTCCGTTTGATATTTATTTTCTGCGATGTAAAAAACATGGAAAAAAACAGCAACTGGCACTTGGCACTATGTCAATAGGTTAGTACCAAAAAATGATATAAAATGGCTATAAAATGATTATAAAAACCCCAAGATTGATAATAAAACAGCATGGAACAATCAAAAATTATAGATACGTTGGAGACGTATCAGGTACGTAGACACACTCTCCCCTCTCGCTGCTATGCATCTCCTTGATAGATCTTGCGTGTGCGTAGAATATTTTTTGCTTTCCATGCAACATTTCCCAACAGTGGTTTCTGAGCCATGTCTATGCATAGATGATATGCATGAGTAGAACACAAGGAGTTGTGGGCGGTGATAGTCATACTTCTTACCACCGAAGTCTTATTTTGATTCGGCAGTATTATGGGATGAAGCGGCCCAGACCAACCTTACATGTCCACGCACATGAGACCGGTTCCACCGACATACATGCAACTAGTTTTGCATAAAGGTGGCTGGCGGGTGTCTGTTTCTCCTACTTTAGTTGAATCGAATTTGACTACGGCCGGTCCTTGAAGAATGTTAAAATAGGAAACTTGATGAAACACCGTTGTGGTTTTTGCGTAGGTAAGAATGGTTCTTGCTAGAAGCCCATAGCAGCCACGTAAAACTTGCAACAACAAAGTAGAGGATGTCTAACTTGTTTTTGCAGGGCGTGCTACGATGTGATATGGTCAAGATATGATGTGTTATATGTTGATGTATGAGATGATCATGTTTTGTAATATCGACAATCGGCAAGAGCCTTCGGGTTGTCTCTTTATTGTATGAAGTTCAAGCGCCATGTAATTGCTTTACTTTATCACTATGCGTTCGTGATAGTTGTAGAAGCAATAGTTGGCGTGACGACCTCGACACAACGACGCTACGATGGAGATCAAGGTGTCAAGCCAGTGACGATGCTTTGGCAACGGAGATCAAAAGCACAAGATGATGGCCATATCATGTCACATATTTTGATTGCATGTGATGTTTATCCTTTATGCATCTTATTTTGCATAGAACGGCGGTAGCATTATAAGATGATCCCTTCACTAAATTTCAAGATAAGAGTGTTCTGCCCGAGTATGCACCGTTGCGAAAGTTTGTTGTTTCGAAGCACCACGTGATGATCGGGTGTGATAGACTCTACGTTCACATAGAACGGGTGTAAGACAGATTTACACATGTAGAATACTTGGGTTAAACTTGACAAGCCTAGCATGTACAGACATGGTCTCGGAACACCGGAGACCAAAAGGTCGAACATGAGTCATATAGTAGATATGATCAACATAGAGATGTTCACCATTGATGACTACCCCATCTCACGTGATGATCGGACATGGGTTAGTTGATTTGGATCATGTATCACTTAAATAACTTGAGGGATGTTAATTTAAGTGGGATTTCACTAGTAATTTGATTAATTGAACTTAAATTTATCATGAACTTAGTCTTAATAGTTTTTGCATATCTATGTTATAGATCAATAGCTCACAATATAGCTCCCCTACTTTTGATAAGTTCCTAGATAAAAATAAGTTGAAAGATGATAGCAGCAATGATGCGGACTGGGTCCGTGATATGAGGATTATCCTCATTGTTGCATAGAAGAATTATGTCCTTGATGCACTGCTAGGTGACAGACCTATTGCAGGAGCGGATGCAGACGTTATGAACGTTTGGCAAGCTTGATATGATGACTACTTAATAGTTTAGTGCGCCATGCTTTACGGCTTAGAACCAGGACTTCAAAAATGTTTTGAATGCCACGGAGCATATGAGATGTTCCAAGAGCCGAAATTGGTATTTTAGACTCATGTGTGTGTCAAGAGGTATGAGACCTCTGACAAGTACTTTGCCTACAAGATGGAGGAGAATAGCTCAACCAGTGAGCATGTGCTCAAAATGTCTGGGTACTACAATCGCTTGAATCAAGTGGGAGTTAATCTTCCAGATAAGATAGTGATTGACAAAGTTCTCTAGTCACTATCACCAAGCTACTAGAACTTCATGATGAACTATAATATGCAAGGGATGATGAAAATGATTGCCGATCTCCTCGCGATGAGGAAATCGGCGATGGTAGAAATCACGAAATAGCATCAAGTGTTGATGGTTAACAAGACCACTAGTTTCAAGAAAAGGGGCAAGGGAAAGAGAGGGAACTTCAAGAAGAATGGCAAGCAAGTTGCCACTCCCATGAAGAAGCCCAAAGCTGGATCCGAGACAGAAACTGAGTGCCTCTACTGCAAAGGAAATGGTCACCAAAAATGGAACTACCCCAAATACTTGGCGGATAAGAACGATGGCAAAGTGAACAAAGGTATATTTGATATACATGTTATTGATGTGTACCTTACTAGTATTAATAGTAGCCCCTGGGTATTTGATACCGGTTCAGTTGCTAAGATTAGTAACTCGAAACAGGAGTTGCAGAATAAACAGAGACTAGTTAAGGGCGAGGTGACGATGTGTGTTCGAAGTGATTCCAAGGTTGATACGAGCACCGTCGCAAACTCCCTCTACCTTCGGGATTAGTGTTGAACCTAAATAAATGTTATTTGGTGTTTGCATTGAGCATGAATGTGACTTGATCATGTTTATTGCAATATGGTTATTCATTTAAGCCAAAGAATACTTGTTGTTCTATTTACAAGAATAAAACCTTCTATGGTCATACACCCAATGTGAATGGTTTATTGAATCTCGATCGTAGTGATACACATATTCATAATATTGATGCCAAAACATGCAAAGTTAATAATGATAGTGCAACATATTGGTGGCACTGCCGTTTAGGTCATATTTGTGTAAAGCGCATGAAAAACTCCATGCAAATGGGATTTTGGAATCACTTGATTATGAATCATTTCATACTTGCGAACCACGCCTCATGGGCAAGATGACTAAAACTCTGTTCTCCGGAACAATGGGGCGAGCTAATGACTTATTGGAAATAATACATATCGATGTATGCGGTCCGATGAGTGTTGAAGCACGCGACGGGTATTGTTATTTTCTGACCTTCACAGATGATTTGAGTAGGTATGGGTATATCTACTTGATGAAACAAAATTCTGACATATTTGAAAGTTCAAATAATTTCAGAGTGAAGTGGAGAATCATCGTAACAAGAAGGGTTTCAGAGTGAAGTGGAGAATCATCGTAACAAGAAAATAAAGTTTCTACGATCTAATCGTGGAGGCAAATATTCGAGTTACGAGTTTGGCCTTCATTTAAAACAACGTGGAATTGTTTGACAACTCACGCCACCTGGAACACCACAGCGTAATGGTGTGTCCGGACATCATAATCATGCTTTATTAGATATGGTGCGTTCTATGATGCCTCTTACTGATTTAACACTATCATTTTGGGGTTATGCATTAGAGACAGCCGCATTCACGTTAAATAGGGCACCACCTAAATCCGTTGAGACAACACCATATGAACTATGGTTTGGTAAGAAACCTAAGCTGTCGTTTCTTGAAGTTTGGGGTTGCGACACTTATGTCAAAAGGCTTCAGCCTGATAACACTACAAAAAAATACACTTCCATGATGATACGTGTTTGTCATAGTAGGTCACGTTTTCTGTCATGCATGTACATCCATGACGATTTTACGATAGAATCAAGATAGTCATACCTGTTGTCGGATTTCGGGTTCTGGTAAAACCCTTGAGGTTTGAACTCTGGGGTGCGCACGAAGATCTCCCCCCCCCCTAGCTCACGCTCTCACCACGATCTCAAAGCTCAGCACGTCGAACTCGTATAACAAAGGACACAGGGTTTATACTGGTTCAGGCCACCGTTCTTGTGTAATACCCTACTCCAGTGTGGTGTGGTGGATTGCCTCTTGGGCTGAGGATGAACGAGTACAAGGGAAGAACAGCCTCCTGAGGTGAGGTGTCCTTGAGCTCGATGAACTGGTGAGATGGCCTTGGTGGAGTGGATCCAATCCAAGATGAGCCGATCCTCGACTACGGTGGTGGCTAGTCCTATTTATAGAGGCCATGGTCCTCTTCCCAAATGTAGGCGGGAAGGGATCCAACAACAGCCAAATTTGAAGGGAGACAACTAGTACAAGTTATCCCGACAAAAGGTGGTATTCGCCTACCAAAGGTTCTGGTGGTGACACCGTCCTGGGCTCCATGGTGACCTCTATCATGCCGTCCTGCTGGTCTTGGTCTTGGTGGCACCGATATGGAAACCTTTGCCTGATGCCTCGGGACTCCTCACCTGTGCTTGCCTCTTTAGCACCAAGGAGGAAACGAGTACACTGCGCGCGCTGGCGCCCGCCTGGCCTTGGTCGCCATGGCTTGTGTCACAGGGACCTCGCGAGGTGCCCCCCGCCTTGATCTCTCCGCCCCTCGCAAGCCAGACTGGTGAGGCCGCCCCTGAGGAGGTCTTGCGTCGTCCGCCTCACGAGGCTTGGCCCCTCGCGAGGGTCTTGAGTGTTCGCTTATGAAGATGGACCGTACAGGGCTGCTGGTGGAGCCACGTCATGGGCCGCAGGCAGGCAAGTCTGGGGACCCCCGTTCCTAGGACACCGACAGTAGCCCCCGGGCCCAAGGCGCGCTCGAACTTGGCTTCGAGGTGAGGCCAAGGGGCAAGTGCGGAGCGCCGCGGGCCCCAACAGCCTGCAGCCTCGATTGACGTGTGGCGATTGATGGGACGTGGGCGTCTCCGCTTCCCCATGCTGCCTCGGCAACTGCCTGATTGAAAAAAGGCTGGCGTGGGCTGCATTTGCCTTCATTGCTTTCCATCTCCTTGCCCTAGATCCCCTTTCTCGCTCCTTGCTTCTAAAGACTCCATATCCGCCCGGATCCTCCTTCAAGCCTGCCGCCAATGGCGCCCAAGAAAGCTCGGGCCACTCCCTCATCGTCTTGGTACAAGCCGGCGCTCGATGCGCCGAGCGTTTCGGAGAAGAACCTTGCCGTCGTGCTCCTGATGACAGCGGAGGGTGATGAGAAAAGGAAGACTATGCTCTGGGCTGGCTCCGCTGAGCCGGAGGTCTCAGGCACCACCTTCTACCCCTTCTTTATGAGCAGCATCGTTGCTGGGCTGGTTCCCCCCTTCTCCGACTTCTTCTACTCCGTCCTTAGCAATTACAAGATCCACACTCTCCATCTTCATCCCAACTCCATCCTCCTCCTATCGATCTTTGCCTTCTACTGTGAGGCGTATGTTGGAGTGATGTCGTCCGTCGGCGCTGCTGTGCCACTTCTTCTTCCCTCCGGATCAAGGAGGGCCACTGCTCTGGGTGTGTTGGCTTCGTCGCGGCCAACAAGACCAACGCCATCTCGAAGGCCGGGAAGAAGGCCGAGGGCTTCAGGAGCAAGTGGGTCTTGATGGACGCCAAGTGCGCCAACCCCCGGCTGGTGCTGCCAACGGAGATGCCTGTGTCCCAAGAGGGGTGGCTTCACGTGAAGCTTACCAACTCTCGGGCGGTGTAGCTGTTGGAGAGGATGACCGCCGACCTGAGGCCTGGTGACTCAAGGGTGGCGAAGCTAACGGGGGCTATGATCGTCAAAGAATTCATGAAGCAGCACGTGGATACCCTTCAGGCGTGCCCGCGGCCCTTGTGGTGTCAGGACCCCGATTCCAAGTCACATTGACCTAGCCGGTAACACCTCATATCACATTGCGGCCTCACGCACGGTATCCCCACGGGTGTCGGCTTACCATGGCCCGGGACCGTTTGCGCCTTTTGGCTCACGTATATGATAGTGTCGCTAGCATCCATATGACAGAGAACCCGGGTCGACATGGCTAGTCGTGAACCCAAAGCGGCACAGACCTATGGAGACAGGCATACATGAATCACATCGAGCATGTCGGTCATCAGCGAGTGAATCCGGGCTGTAGCACTGGGCTAACAGGACTCCGGGGAACCCAGGCTGTAGCAGGCTAGGCAGGACTCCAGAAGTCACCGCGTGACATTTCCCCAAAGGGACAGACATAGGAACGAAGTGAAACACATGCCGGCCATTGATCTGGTATGAATTACATATAGCTGTGCCGGACTCGTCTAACCGTGTCCGAGGTCTTGACGACCTATTAAATGATTTAGTTGGTGAGGCCGTTTTTAGTGTGCGGTTGCCAAGGCAGCCGCATTCTCTTCGGCACGCAAAGATCGCTTAGTATTTCCATTTACTGTAATGATGCCACGTGGACCGGGCATCTTGAGTGTGAGGGAAGCGTAGTGCGGTATTGCATTAAAGCGAGAAAAAGCTTCGCATCCGAGTAGTGCTTGGTAGCCACTTTGGAACGGAGCGATGTGGAAGGTTAAATGTTCGCTACGGAAGTTATCTGGGGAGCCGAATATAACTTTTAGCAGCAAGGAGCCCGTGCAATGAGCCCAAGGGCCTGGCGTTACTCCTTTAAAGGTAGTATTGCTATGGAAAAATTTTGTTGGGTCTATCCCCATTTCGCGGATTGTATCCTGATAAATCAGGTTTAGACTGCTGCCACCGTCCATCAAGACTCATGTGAAGTGATATCCGCAATTATTGGGTCTAATACCAGGGCAGCCCATCCTGCACGCCGGATACTTGCTGAGTAATCATGATGGTCGAAAGTGATCGGTTGAGAAGACCAGTGGCAGGACTCCTCGGTGATAGGCCCTTGGGCATATTTTTCTGGGAGTGCCGTTTTGTTTCTTCCCTTGATCACGTGTAACACGTTTACTATTTTGACTTATGGTGGAAATTTCTTTTGTTCCCCAGTGTCTTGCTTGAGAGGCTCATCCTCGTCTTCGCTTGGTGTATCCTCCCCCTTGTGTACGGCATTGAGCTTACCGGACTACTTGAAGACCCAACATTCTCTGTGGGTATGATTAGTAGGTTTACCAGGGGTGCTATGGATCTGACATATTTGGTCCGGAATTTTGTTTAGGCTAGACAGTTCGTCTCTGGCGCCTTTAGAGGGTGGCTTTTGTTGACCTGGCCGAGAGCTTTTGAATTCGGCGTTTACTGTCGTGCTCTTCGTGCTGTCTTCTTTATTCCGGCGTTTGTTACTGCTGTTGCACCGTGATTTCCCGTTTCCATCTCTAACTTCAGATGTACTGGGGTCGCTGGTGCTGCATCTGGCTAGCCAGCTGTCCTCACCCACGCAAAAGGGGGTCATGAGGCTTGTTAATGCTGCCATTGTTCTCGGCTTTTCTTGGCCGAGGTGTCTGGCGAGCCATTCGTCACGGACGCTATGCTTAAAAGCTGCCAAGGCTTCGGCGTCCGGACAGTCGACAATTTGGTTCTTTTCAGTAAGAAACTTGTTCCAAAGTTTTCGGGCTGACTCTCCGGGCTGTTGAGTTATATGACTCAAATCGTCCGCGTCCGGAGGTCGGACATAAGTCCCTTGGAAATTTGCTCGAAAAGCGTTTTCGAGCTCTTCCCAGCTTCCGATGGAGTTTTCGGGGAGGCCTTTAAGCCAGTGACGAGCTGGCCGTTTGAGCTTGAGGGGTAAGTACTTGATGGCGTGGAGATCATCTCCTCAAGCCATATGGATATGGAGGATATAATCCTCAATCCAGACCCCAGGGTATGTTGTTCCGTCGTATGCCTCTATGTTTATGGGTTTGAATCCCTTTGGAAATTCATGGTCCAGCACCTCATCGGTGAAACATAGGGGGTGTGTGGCACCCCTGTATCTGGGTGTACCGCGTTGTTCGGATGTTTGTTGTGTTACATTGTATGCTGGGGCGCGCTTGTGTGGTCCATAGATGGATCTGGTTGCGCCGTCCTTTTGGTGCGAGCCCTCGAGTGGATCGCGTATTGGCTTGTGAGTGGCGTTGTTTGCCGCTCGATGTTGGCCGTGAGATCATCTATCCGGCCAGGTGGCTGTTTTGATTTTTGGTTGTGGGGGGTCTGAGGCCTCCTCATCGAATTTAGGTAGCAACTTCTGCTTTGGGTAGCTCTTGGTGGGGCGATTGTCGCCGTACCTCGCTGCTGTGTTGAGTACTTTACTCCATCTGAGTTGGAGTGTGTCTTGCACAGCCTTGAGCCTTCGCTTCTGCTTTTTCAGACTCCTCGCGGTGGCAACAAGCCTTTGACGGGCATTCTGCTGCTCTGGGTGCCTGTCCGGCGTTATGTCGCCCGGACTATTATCTTTGACTGAATTGATTTGTTCGGTTTGATTCTCCGCATTGTTGTGGTCCGGCAGTGGTTCGCCTTGCTCCAACGTTGGGTCTCTATGATCGTTATTTTTGCCGAGGCGGGATTTGGGGCCGCTTTGACTGCTTCTCAAGGGAACAAGCCTTCGGTGCGTCCTTCCGTTCCTCGTCGTCGTCTTCTTTTGGTGTGCCCACCATGTATATGTCATATGATGAAGTGGACGTCCAGCGCCCTGTGGGCGGTGGTTCCTCTCCGCCTGCCGCATCGTCGTCCATACCGTCGATGTCTTCGGAGTCGAAGTCAAGCATGTCGGTTGAGTCATCGACAGTGGCTATTAAGTGGGTGGTGGGTGGGCGTCGAATTTCTTCGTCGTCCCCATCGCAATCCTGTTGGCCATAATCCGGCCAGGGCTCTCCTGACAAAGAGAGAGACCTTAGTGAATTCATAATGTCGCCGAAGGGCGAATGCTGAAAGATATCCGCGGCGGTGAATTCCATGATCGGCGCCCAATCGGATTCGATTGACAGGGGCACGGGCGGTTCGAAGTCAGAAAAAGAGTCCGGCACCTTGGAGTCACGGGCTGCGCAGAGGGGTATGCTGGTGTTCGGCTCGATCGCCGTTGAGACTGCAGCCCCTGAGGCGGTGTCTAACCACCTGTCCTCGATTGGCGCAGTTGGCTCCGAACTAAGGGTTGGAGCTGATGCGGGCGCGGCTTCTGGGGTACTGTTTGGCGGCAGAGCTTGGTCATACCCATCACGACAGTGCGGCGTGCCCGACTGTGGCTCGAATCCGTCGAAGATCAAGTCTCCGCGGATGTTGGCCGTGTAGTTCAAACTTCCAAATCTGACCTGATGGCTAGGGGCGTAGCTTTCAATCTGCTCCAGATGGCCAAGCGAATTAGCCCGCAGTGCAAAGCCGCCGAATACGAAGATCTGTCCGGGGAGAAAAGTCTCACCCTAGACTGCATCGCTATCGATGATAGTAGGAGCCATCAAGCCTAATGGCGACGACACAGAGGAACTCTCAATGAAAGCACCAATGTCGGTGTCAAAACCGGTGGATCTCGAGTAGGGGGTCCCGAACTGTGCGTCTAGGCCGGATGGTAACAGGAGGCAGGGGACACGAAGTTTTACCCAGGTTCGGGCCCTCTTGATGGAGGTAAAACCCTACGTCCTGCTTGATTAATATTGATGATATGGGTAGTACAAGAGTAGATCTACCATGAGATCGGAGAGGCTAAACCCTAGAAGCTAGCCTATGGTATGATTGTATGTTGTGATTGTTGTCTTACTGACTAAAACCCTTCGGTTTATATAGATACCGGAGAGGGTTAGGGTTACACAAGGTCGGTTACAAAGGAGGAGATATACATATTCGTATTGCCTCGCTTGCCTTCCATGCCAAGTAGAGTTCCATCCGAACACGAGACGAAGTCTTCAATCTTGTATCTTCATAGTCTAACAGTCCGGCCAATGGAGATAGTCCGGCTGTCCAGAGACCCCCTAATCCAGGACTCCCTCAGTGAGGTTTCATGATCATGGTACGCATGACGACCCAAAGAAAGGAATCGATGGCGGGGCTATTTTCCTTAGAAGATGTTTCTTACATTAAGTAATATAACATATCTCTCCGCGTACCTTTGCTTATAAAACCGTATGGCCAGATTGCCTTGTTTTCCATAAATCTTTGCCCTTATAACGGCTTTATAAAGTAGGACAAACACTCCTCGGCTACTGGCCGAGGAGGTGGAAGCCGATGGTCGGTTAATAAAGTTTTGTACAATGCGGATCCGAGCATTAATGATGTAAAGTACTTGGATACATAGAATCATTACACATAATTTGTGATTTTACTCTGGATATCGATCCTTAATTCGGCCACCCGTGCCTGCATTAAGGCTCGGGGGCTACTGGGCTTCGGGCTTATCATTTACTAATATTAAAGGGGAACATCAATCCCCTGGTCTGGTGTTGCCACCCGACCAGCGTCTCAGGGGCTACTGCATTGGCAATCCAGTGCAGAAAATTTAAGTGCAATATAGTTTTCGAGGAGATTATGATCCTCAGGTTGGTCGGCCGCACCCAACCTGAGTCTCGAGGACTTTGCACATTGCTTTTTGTGTCTCGAAGTATTCTGCCGAGCTAGGAGTTGATCCTCAGGCCGGTTTTGCAAATCAACCTGAGTCTCAGCGGCTACTGGGATCGGCGGTCTTATGTCATCCTTCGGGTGCATCTCGGGTATTAGACCGATACACACCTTGAGGGCTACTGGCTATATATCTCGGCAGAGAATAAATTGCACCAAACAAAAATATTGACTAAAATCGGCCCACAGTCGGGGTGGTGTACCACCTCGGAAGCAGTCCGGCATAAAGCTCGGGCGCAAGTGGCTGGCTCCATAGAGGGAATTTCCGACAGTAAGCTCGGCTAAACTCCTTCAACTTTTTTGAACCAAGGTGATCTATGACACCTCGGATATAGTCTAGCATTGGATCTTGGACATAGTCCGGCATTGGAGCTCGGATACATTCCGGCGTTGGAGCTCGGAAGCGGTCCGGCGTTGGTGCTCGTCTGCAAAAGATACCTCGAATATAGTCTGGCATTGCAGCTCGGACGCAAGAGGACACTGCCGCCCGGGAACACTTCAAACCCAAGGTTTGGCATAAAAATAACAAGGCATTTATAAAGGCCGAAGACTTAAAGGGCTCCTCGGATACCCGACATGTGAGATCTTCAGATTTAGCTCGGCAATCTTCAACATAGAAGATGGGAAGATTTGTTGAACCAGTTTTCAAGACCGGCAACCGAAGACGAAGAACAGTTCGGAAGAACCGTGGAGCGTCCCCAACTTGAAGACCGGTTCTGGGGGCTACTGACGGTGTCCTGGACTAAGGGGTACTCACCACATCATCTCCCGATCAGTTGGATTGGGCCGAGGACCCCCATGGCCGTTTACTCATGGGCCAGTTCGGACAGCCGAAGACATATACGAGGAAGATTCCACAAGACTTGGAGATCAAGACAAGGACTCCTCTCCACCGACGTATTCGACTATGACTCTTGTTATCCTAGGCCTCTGGTATGTTATATAAGCCGAGGCCAGGCTAGTCAATAGAGGATTATGATATTATTCATCATACCCTTAGATTTTAGACCACAACATATGATCTCAAGGTAGATCAACTCTGTACTTGATACTCCATCAATATAAAGAAGAGCAGGGCATAGGGTTTTAAGGCCCGATTCTGGGTAAATATCGTGTCCCCTGTCTCCTGTTACCCATCGATCCATGATACACAGCTTGGGACCCCCTACCCGAGATCCGCCGGTTTTGATACCGACAGGAACCTCTTCCCATTACAAGATAAATAGATCAAGTTGGCCAGACAAAACCAAAATATCGGAAAAGAAATACGAGGCTATAAGAGATCATGCATAAAAGAGATCAAAGAAACTCAAATAATTTCATGGATATAAAAAGATAGATCTGATCACAAACTCAAAGTTCATTGATCCCAACAAATACACTACAAAGGAGTTACATCATATGGATCTCCAAGAGACCATTGTACTGAGAATCAAGAGAGAGAGATGAAGCCATCTAGCTACTAACTACGGACCCGAAGGTCTACAAAGAACTACTCACGCATCATCGGAGAGGCACCAATGGAAGTGGTGAACCCCTCCGTGATGGTGTCTAGATTGGATCTGGTGGTTCTAGACTCTGCGGCGGCTGGACGAATATTTCGACGACTCCCCTCAGGTTCTAGGATTTTTGGGGTATTTATAGAGCAAAGAGGCGGTCCGGTGGGCACCCGAGGTGGCCACAACCCACCAGGGCGCGCCTGGGCCTCCTGGCGTGCCCTGGTGGGTTGTGCCTCCCTCGGGGCACCCCCAGACGCAGCCAGGGCCCGTTGTGTTCCTTCTGGCCCATAAAAATTCTCCGTAAAGTTCCCTCGCATTTGGACTCCATTTGTTATTGATTTTCTGTGATGTAAAAAACATGGAAAAAACAACAACTGGCACTTGGCACTATGTCAATATGTTAGTACAAAGAAATGGTATAAAATGGCTATAAAATGATTATAAAACATCCAAGATTGATAATAAAACAACATGGAACAATCAAAAATTATAGATACATTGGAGACGTATCAGCATCCCCAAGCTTAACTCCTACTCGTCCTCGAGTAGGTATGTGATAAAAACAGAATTTTTGATGTGGAGTGATGTTCATCATGTCATATCATATTCTTTGCTTTATAGCATGGACAATTGGACTTTTATGTGATTCAAAGCAATAGTCTAGTTTTGACATAATAATTTAGATACTTAAGCATATCAAGAAGCAACCATGTCTTTCAAAATATCAACGCTAAAAATAAGTTATCCCTAGCCCATCATGCTCAAACATTGATCCATTCATAAAACACACCCGAATTTTAACTATACCCAATACTTAAGCATGAGCATCTTGCCTCCTAGTTGGTGCTTTCATAAGAGAAGATGGAGACTCAAAATAAAAATTGCATAAAGTAAAAGAAAGGCCCTTCGTAGAGGGAAGGAGGGATTTGTAGAGGTGCCAGAGCTCAAAGAGAAAATTTTGAGATAAAAACATTTTGGGAGGTGTATCCATCCCACCAACGAAAACGAGTTAGAGTTCCCAATACTTTCCATGCATAGATATATCATAGGCGGTTCCCAAACAGAAAATAAAGTTTATTCCTTTTTCCACCATAACTTTCACTTTCCATGGCTAACCGTACCCACTGGTGCCCTCCATACCAACACTTTACAAGGAATTTATTATTTGATAATATAAAGTTAATTCATTTATTTTAGCATTTCGGGACTGGGCATCCCTAATACCTTTTCCTTACTCTCGTGCAATGACATGTGAATAAACACTCATCTTGAGAATAACACATCTAGCATGGAAAATATTAGCCACCCCTCACCGCTCCTTGAGTGAAACAAACACACAAAAGAGAAGTTTATTTTGAAAATTAGAGTTGGCACATGCAAATTTGCTTAGAACGGCAAAAGAATAAATATAGTGGACTCATGTGGCAAAACTGGTTTAAAGGTTTTTGAATGCACAAGTAGAGGTCATACTTAGTGCAAAATGAAGGCTAGCAAAAGATTGGGAAGCGACCAACCATGAAACGAATAATCTCATAAGCAAGCATTAAGCATAATTAACATCGAATAATGAACCACAAGTAGGATATAATTTCATTGCCTGATTATTAACTTTCGTGCATGCATAGGGAATTACAAACCTTAATACCAATATTCCTACTAAAGCATAATTACTCATCAAGATGACTCACATATCACATCATCATATCTCAAAACTATTATGAAGAATCAAGTTTATTTCATCCAATGATCTTCATGACATTTTTTTCTTTCTTTATCCTTCTTGGATATCTATCACTTTCGGACTAATTTTCATGTGTTTCCTTTCATAAGCTCAAACAAATATAAGTGAAGATCATGAGCATAACAAATTTTCTTTCTCTCAAAATAATTGAAGTGAAGCAAGATAGTATAACTCTCAAATAAATCTAAGTGAAGCAAGAGTGCATTTCTTAAACAATACTAAGCACACCATGCTCAAAAAGATATCAGTGAAGCACTAGAGCAAATCCTAGCTCATAAAAGATTTAAGTGAAGCATAGAGAGCAATTCTAACAAGTCATGACATAATTTTAGCTCTCTCAAATAGGTGTGTCCAGCAAGGATTGATGACTTAAAACACAAAATAAAACAAGCAAAGACACATAGCATACAAGACGCTCCAAGAAAAACACATATCATGTGACGAATAGAAATATAGTGTCGAGTAAAATACCGATAGTTGTTGGAAGAAAGCGGAGATGCCACTCAGGGGCATCCCCAAGCTTAGTTGGTTGCTCATTCTTGGATAATAGCTTGGGATTCTGGGGCATCCTCAAGCTTAGGCTCTTAAATCCTTCCTTCATCCATCGTAAGATAACCCAAAACTTGAAAACTTCAATCACACAAAACTCAACAAAGCCTTCGTGAGATCCGTTAGTATAACAATAATAAATCACTACTATAAGTGATGTATCACACCAATTCATATTTTGTTTTTGTATTATATCTACTGTATTCCAACTTTTCTATGGCAAAAACTCATCAAAGAAAACCATAGAGCCATCAAAATAAGCACACAACACAAAGAAAACAGAATCTGTCAAAACAGAACAGTCTGTAGCAATATAACTATTTTGAATACTTATGTAACTCAAAAAACTCTGAAAAATTAGGAAAACATGAGAAATTTGTAGATTGATCTACTGCAAGTGGAATGGGTATTTTATCATTCGCTGGTAAAAAATGAAAATTATTTTCGTGAGTGTAAAAGTTTCTATTTTTTCAGCAAGATCAAACAACTATTGCCCAAGAAGATCCTAAAGGCTTTACTTGGCACAAACACTAATTAAAACACAAAAAACACAATCATAACCGTATCGTAATTGTGCTAACACTCAAAAACAGGAAGCAAAAAGCAAAAATAAATTTTATTCATTGGGTTGCCTCACAACAAGCGATATAGTTTTACGCCCTTAGCTAGGCATAAAGCAAGGATCTAAGTTTTGTCATCTTTGTCCAACTCTTCAATCAAACACTTAGAATCCTTGAAAGATTTAACATAAAGACTTTCAATAGAAACACTTCTAGGAATAAATTTAAAGATTTCATTCTTGCAAAAAGGATCTCTTATCACTTCAACAAAATCAGGGTGGATACTGATCATCTTAAGATCTCCTTTATTGCTATCACTAGAATTTGCACCCTTGTTTTTGTATCTCCTACTCTTTATGGGAGTTTACTCAATAATTTTAGTGGTAGTAAAAGCCATGCTTAGATTACTAAAGATTTCTTCCAATTTACCGATCTGAGACGGACTTTCTTCTATTCTTTCATGGATTAAGGTACCCCTCTCTTTCAACAACTTAAAAATATCGCCTCCTTTTGACCCAAGATTGGTAGCAAAATTATGTAGCTTTATATGTATAGTTTCCATATGATCTTCAGTGAGCATTTTCTTTTCGATAGCATCTAGTCTTTTCATAACATGCTCAAGATTCAAAATTGTTTCATTAACCATAAGAGGTGGTGAGCCCACTAAATTTCCCATAGCCTTAAGAGCATCAAAAGGAGGACTCATTAAGAAATTTCCACCAGTAATCGTATCAAGGATGAATCTATACCAAGTGGTGATGCCAACATAAAAACAACGCAGAAGCACAATGGTAGATTTCTTACGGATGGATCTATTATGGGCATTGCAAATTATTTACCAAGCATCTTTTAAACTTTCTCCTCCCCTTTGTTTAAAGTTGAGAACCTCGTTCTCGGGGGTGCAAGCAATAGAGGAGTAATTATCCATAACGGAAAATAAGATCTCACACACAAAAACAGATACAGGAAGAAAACGGCAAACGGAAAAAAGAGGCGGATAAAACGGTAAATTTTTGTGAAGTGAGGGAGCGGAAAACGAGAGGCAAATGGCAAATAATGTAAATTGCGAGGAGATGCGATTTGTGATTAGGAACCTGGTTATGATGAAGATCCTCCCTGACAACGGCGCCAGAAATTCCTTTTGATGTCGCTTGAAGCTATGTCGGTATTTCCCCAAAGAGGAAGGGATGATGCAGCACATCAGCGGTAGGTATTTCCCTCAGATATGAAACCAAGGTTATCGAACCAATAGGAGAACCAAGCAACACAACGTAAACAGCCCCTGCACACAAATAACAACACCTCGCAACCCGATGTGTTAAAGGGGTTGTCAATCCCTTTCGGGTAACGGTGCCAGAAACGGCGTGTGACGGGAGATAAAGTTGTAAATATGGATAGATCGAACGCCAAATAAAATAAATTGCAGCAAGGTATTTTTGGGTTTTTGGTTTAATAGATTTGAAAATAAAAGCAAATAAAAAGGTAGATCGCAAAGGCAAATATATGAGAAGGAAGACCCAGGGGCCGTAGGTTTCACTAATGGCTTCTCTCGAGAAAAATAGCAAATGGTGGGTAAACAAATTACTATTGGGCAATTGATAGAACCTCAAATAATTATGTCGGATTTAGGGTTCCGGCAGACCCTTGAGGTTCGAACACTGGGGTGCGCGCGGAGATTTCGCCTCCTACCTACCTGCACCCCTCCGCCTTGCTAAGATCTAAGCTAAGGAAAGAACAACACAAGAAACACATGATTTATACTGGTTCGGGCCACCGTTGTGGTGTAATACCCTACTCCAGTGTGTGGTGTGGTGGATTGCCTCTTGGGCTGATGATGATGAACAATACAAGGAAGAACAGCCTCGCGAGGGTCTGTTCTTGGCTGGGGGGGCGAACTGCTAGGAGGAGTTCAGTCACCCTTCTCTTTCTCTCTGATTTCGATCCGATCCTTGATCCTCGATGCTCGATCTCGAACCCCCTCTTTTCCCTGTGGGTGGCTGGTCCTATTTATAGGCAATGGCCCTGGGCCTCTCCCCAAATATTAAGCGGGAAGGGAGCCAACAATTGGCCATTTTGAAGGGGAACATCTGGTACACTTATCCTGACTAAAGTTGGTCCTCGCCTGCACAAAGCTCTGGTGGTGACGCCGTCTTGGGCTCCACGATGACCTCCGTCTTGCAGTCCTCCTGGTCTTGGTCTTGTTGCACCGAAATGGCAACCTTTGCCTGATGCCTCGGTACCCCGCGGCTGCGCTTGCCCCCTTTGCACCAAAGGGGAAAGGAGGACACTGCGCGGGCTGGCGCCCGCCTGGCGCCCTTGGTCGTCATGGCTTGCGTCACGGGCACCTCATGAGGTACCCCGCCTTGATCTCTCCGCCTCCTCGCGAGCCAGCCTGGTGAGGCCATGTCTGAGGAAGCTCCGTGTCGTCTGCCCCGCGAGGCTTGGCCCCTCGCGAGGGTCTTGGGTCTGTGTTGATGAAGATGGGCCGTGCTGGGCCCCCCTTTGAGCCACGCCGCAGGCCGCAGGCAGGCAAGTCTGGGGACCCCCATTCCCAGAACGCCGACAGTAGCCCCCGGGCCCAAGGCGCGCCCGGATTTGGCCGTGCAGGGAGGCGGAAGGGCAAGAGCGAAGCGCCGCAGGCCCTAACAGCCTGCGGTCTTAGGCGCCGCGTGGCGGTTGATTGGACGTGAGCGCCTTAGCAACCGCGCGAGTTGATAAAGGAGCGGCATCCGCCTAGGATTTGCTTTTTGCTTTCTCCGGTTGCTACTCAGATCCCCTTTCTTGCGCCTCTCCTTCCTTCCTCCAAAATTTCCAGATCCACTCCGACCGCGTGACCTAGGAAGCCATGGCACCTCGTCAGTCCCCGGCCGTAGCTTGGTACTCGTCTGCCCTGGACTCGCCGAACGTGTCGGAGGCGAGCCTCGCCCGGTTGCGCCGGATGGCGGCGGCGTGGGGCATCGACGGGGCGAAGGTGTTCAAGGCTGGCTCCGCCACCCCTGAGGGTCAAGGGAGCACCTTCTATCCGTTCTTCGTAAGCGCCGTTGCTGCTGGCCTGGTGCCTCCCTTCTCCGAGTTCTTCTTCTCTGTCCTCTGCCATTATAAGCTACAGGCTCTGCATCTCCACCCCAACTCCGTCCTTCTCCTGGCGATCTTCGCCTATTACTGCGAGGCTCATGTAGGGGTGTAGCCCTCGGTGGCCTTGCCGCGCCACTACTTCTACCTCCGGACCTCTCGCGGTCCTGCTTCCGCGTGCGCAAGCTTCATCGCGTACGGTGGCGCCATTGCCATTTCGAACGCCGGGAAAAGGATTGAGGGCTTCAGGAGCAAGTGGGTCTTGGCGGATGCTGGGCGCATCCACCCTCGGCTGATCTTGCCCACGGAGCAACCCACGAGCTCCAGCGATTGGGGCCGAGCGGAGCTCGCGGACCCCCGCGCGAGCTGGTGTTGGAGAAGATGGACGCGGATCTGAGGCCGGCCAACATGGCGGCGGCGAAGCTGACCGGCGTGTCGCTGCTGAGGGAATTCCTGGAGCACCAGCTGGCTCCGCTTCGGCAGTACTCACTTCCAATGTGGAGGCCCCATCCGAGCCCCGCGGCCTTGGCCGATGGAGATCTGGCTGCGGTCCTCCAATCTCTGGTCGGGGGCCATGTGGCGAGGTTGGAGGGCGCTCATACGCCCTTGTTCCTCCGCGACGACTGGGAGCAGGTAGTGGAGTCCATGCCCGTCTTCAACGGGGACGGGCCCGTGCCCATGGAAACTCCCGAGGAACCGGTGGACGTGCCCTCCGACGACTCCAGCGAAGAGGAGGAAGGAGGGGAGCGGGAAAAAGGGCCTGACTCCGAGGCGACTGGCGGAGAGTCGAGGGCTCCCCTCCCCCGGCACAGGTCCCGCATTCTCCGCCTCTCTCCGAGCGATGAAGATGAGGCTGATGACGAGCAGGACAGTGGGAGCTTGCCCCCGATCCCGAAGAAGGACAGGACCGGGCTGATCTCCCGCGGGTCTGCCCCGGCCTCGAGGTGGACCGCAGACGCACCTTCCGCTTCCAAGCTTCCGAAGGTTGACCCTTCTAGCCGGCTTTCAGGCTTCAAATTTGGCCGGAGGCCGCTTGAGCTCACTGGCGATGACCCGTAAGCGCTTGATTCTTGTCTTTATTTCTTGTTCTGCTTCTGAGGCTTGACGTCCGCATCTCTTGGATAGGTTGGCGCCCGCAGCAAAGAAGCCGAAGGGAGCTCCTGAGGTTCCATCTGTGGCAGCGCCTCTGCCCGCGAAGGAGGGTGACCGCGACGCACGGGCTTCTCCTGCCCGGTCGTCCTCGCGAGGCCTGGCTGAGCCGGCGGGGGCGAGCTCAGCCCCCATGGCCCAAGTGACTCCCGTGGTGCCTTTGCCTACTGCCGCCACTACAGCCGTTGGGGCGCAACAGACTCCGCCTCAGGATGTTGTGGCCGCGCTGCCGCCTTCTCCTTCTACTCCACCGACTGCTGTCTCTCCGACTCCTCCTGCCATTTTGGATCGTGCTGCTGCTGAGCTGGACCGGCTGCGGCAGGATCTTCTTGGCGCCGACCCTCGCTTGGTGGCCGGGCGCTTGGAGCTGGCTTCAGGATGGATTCGCTCCGATGCTTCGAGTCGGGCGGCGCTTGTCCAGGCCTCGACAGCTTGCGATGATGAGAAGCAGGCTGTCCTTGAGGCGAAGGCTGCTTGTGATGTAGCCCTGGGGGAGGTGGTCGACGTCCGTGGTCGCTGCAAGGCGCTGGAGGACGAGCTGCAAGGCCTGCGGGACCAGCTCGCAAAAGAGGTCTGCCTTCGCCAAGAGTAGGAAGAAGGCGTGAAGGCTCGCGAGGCGGCCGTCAAGGAGAGGGAGGTCAAGCTCAGGAAGCGCCGCGACCGCCTAGGCGCGCTGGAGCAGGAGTTGGGGGCGAGGAAGGCCGAGCTGGACGACAAGGCTCTGGTTCTTGCAGAGGACCGCGTGGCCTTCACGGAGATGGAGGCGAAGGCTCGCTCCTCGCTGAGGACGCTTTACGACAGCGGCCTGGAGAGCCCGCTGGCTGGCGCCAAGGACGGCCCCGCCAAGCTGCTTCCCTTCCTGGTTCGTGCTCTTGAAGATGTCGCCCTTAGCGTTGGCCCCACGGCTGAGGCCGAGGCGCGTGTCCTGTCTTCTGCAGCGCTGACACGGGTCCTCACCCACATCTACCTTCGCGATCCCGGCGTCGACCTCGACAGCCTGCTGGAGCCAGTAAGCGGCAAGCGTGCCGCTGCCGCTGCCGAGGCCGTGAAGTGTCGCGTGGAGGCTCTGCTGGGGAAGTTCCGGGCCTTCAGCACCAAGCCGAAGCAAGGCGCTGCCGACCCCACTGCTCCATGAGGCGAACCCACTCCGCGCTGCTCCGCCGCCGACAAGTGACTCCGTTGTGGCTCCTGTCCTGCCTTTAATTCCTGCACATGTATCATGCCTCGGGGAGGCGTTTAAACTTGCGTTTGGCATTGAGATAATAGTGTGGACTATAATATTTGCTTTAGAATTCCTTGAGATTTACGCTCTTCCTTCCTACTTGCTTATGTTCTACGCCGGCAGAGCCCGGCCCCGCGCATACCTCAGCCGCCGTTAGCCCCGACCGGAAACCAGGATGGGACCAAGGAGTGAGGGGCTACGTGACAAGTTAGGCTCTTGAGTCGCAATGCTCAGGAGTCCCCCTTAGCGCATGAACAGCAAGTAGGGAGGTATGATGTGGGTGGATCTACCTTTCTACGTCTGCAGAGGCTGGCCGCGCGCATACCTCAACCACCGTTAGCCTTTCAGAACTAAGGAGTGAGGGGCTACATGACCAGTTAGGCTCCTGAGTCACGATGCTCAGGAGTCCCCCTTGGCGCACGAACAGCAATTAGGGAGGTATGATGTGGGTGGATCTACCGTTCTACGTCTGCAGAGCCCGGCCGCGCGCATACCTCTACCGCCGTTAGACTTTCGGAACTAAGGAGTGATGGGCTACGTGACCAGTTAGGCTCCTGAGTCGCGATGCTCAAGAGTCCCCCTTGACGCTCAAATGGCCTTCGTACCTTGGCTCCGCTCGGGGAGAGACGCGCGACGAACCAGTCCCGGGGGGCCTGGCTGGGCGGCGTGCGTCTGGGCGTGACACAGGCGCAGCCCCTATGCCCAGCCCCCTCACGCGGCACTCCCGAGGGGAGGCGTTACGATGAGGCTAGACACTGAGCTCTGGGCTCCCTGAGGTTGATGCGGCCCGGGGGCCACCCTCAGTTGTTTATCACCAGCGCGGAGCATAGCGCTTCCGTATGTGTACGGGCATAGCCGCTCCTCGGCAGTGTCGTCAGCCAGCGCGGAGCATGGTACTTCCACTGGTACGTGGGAGGGGCCCCCCTCCGGGAGGAGCCCCCGGGGCATGTACAGCCCCGCCCTGACACGTGGCTGGCACGGTAGGGCTTGGCGAGGTGTATCTGGGCACCCGTGAGCCAGCGCGGGACTCAACCTCTAGGCGGGTTGCGCCTGGCACTGGGCCTTATCTTGTGATGTGTCCCTGCAAATTTGGTTAGATGCCAGCACTCTACGTCCTCGGGTCCCGGCCCTCGAGCTGGTCTCAGCCGTCGCTGGTATGCCAGGTCGCGATGCCATGGACAAGGCCAGAGGGTGAGGGCTGGAGAGCCAGTAAGAGCCCTAAGTCGCGATGCTCAGGTACCCCCCCTTTAACGTGCAAGTGGTCGGCATGGAGAAGAAGAGGTGCCGTGGACCGGCATCAAATAATCAAGCATGGTGGGTCGAACGCATAACCGGAAATAAATGCAAAAGGGATACATGCCGCTGGGTCTGGCCCGAGCGACTTGGGGATGATGCAGCCTGAGGGGCGCCCCCAACAAGGTAAGCTAACAACATGAAATAAAAGGGGTACATGCCGTAGGGACGGACCCACGCGGCCTGGGAATAATGCAGCCCTGGGGGGGCGCTCCCAGCTGGAAATGAAACTTGAAAGATGTCACCTGATGATGTTGAGGACGAAGGACCGTTGGTGTAGCAGACTCGGTGGGCTGCGGAAGCCGAACCTCACGAGCCCCCTGGCCTAGGGGCCTCGGGAGGCTCCAGAGGCGCTGGTGGCTCCTCGCGGACCATCTCCATCTCCGCCAGGGCTGCGGAACGCCTGGCCTCTTGTGCCTCCATGATGCCCCTCATGAGGCGCTGGTACGTGGCAGCCGCGTTCGGCAAGCCGTAAGGCATGCGAACGTAGCTGTGGGGTGGACCTCCGCAGCGCCCCGCTCGCGAGGGCCAGAGGCGCTCCAGAGAGTCGACTCGATTGAGCCCTGGTATGTCGATGCAGACGCACAGCCCACCATCCTCGCCTGGATGGGGAGCCACTGCTGGTAGGCGGTGGCCGCCTTTCATGACTCTTGACTCCTGTAGCTCCTGAATGGCCTTGCTGACGAACTCCTGAGGGTCTGGCTCTCCTTTCCTTTCTCCTTCTTGAAGGAAACGTGCTTCGAAACACGCCTCCATGTGGTGCCCAAGCGCCTCCCTCGTGAACTTAGCCAGGTCGGTGGCCCTCCAGGGGAGAGCCCCCGAGCCCTGCCTGAGGAGGGTGCCGGGCGCGCTTTCCTATGTGATTGAAGGAGGTTCCCCCTGGGCAGGCGCGGGCCCTGAGGGGCCTGCCTCCTGAGGGGCCGGGCCGGACGATGTCTTCTTCTTCTTGGGGGCGGTCTCGGGAAGCCTCCTGCTTCCGCGATCCGGGTCTTCCAGTGACGCGGCCTGAAAGGCTCGCTCCAGGGAACACACCGCGTCCTTCTCTTCACAGGGCACCGTGATGACTCCGCCACTTCCTGGCATCTTGAGGACGTTGTAGCTGTGGTGAGTTATGACCATGAACTTGGCCAGCGCTGGGTACCCAAGGATGGTGTTGTACGGCAGGCGAATGTGAGCGACGTCGAAGTCGATGAGCTCGGTGCGGTAGTTGTCGCGTGCCTCGAAGGTGACAGGGAGGCAGACCTGCCCAATCGGGACCGTGGAGCCGTCGGTGACTCCGGAGAAAGGCTTGGCTGGCTGAAGCTGGCTGTAGGGCACTTGGAGATTGTTGAATGTTTCCATGGACAGGACATTGAGCCCTGCCCCGCCATCGATGAGGGTCCTAGTGACCATCACGTTGCTGATGATTGGGGAACAAAGCATCGGGAGGACCCCGGCTGTAGCCGCACACTTGAGCTGATCTGTTGAGCTGAACGTGATGGCGCACGCCGACCACCTGAGAGGGCGCATGGCTTCGAGCTTGGGAAGGACTGCATTCACTTCGCGGGCGAACTGCTTGAAGATGCGTTGAGAGGCTGGGGCTTGAGCCCCGCCCAGGATGCAGGCGATCGCGCGCGGCTCCTGGAAGCCCCCAGCCCCCTCGTCCTGGTGGCGGTCCTCGTTTCTCCTTGGCTGCGGCGGTAGCGGAGGGAGGCCTGCGTTGCCTTGCGGGCAATCCTCGCGAGGCTGATCCCTCCAGTCTCCCTCGCGAGGCGGATCTTGCCAGCGATCCTCGCGAGGTAGATCGCGCCACCCTTGGCACGGGCCGCGGTCTTCCCAGCGTCCTGCGTTCCTTCCTCCTCCTCGACCGTATCCCCGGTCACCGCGGTCGGGGCGACGGCCGATCCTTCCTTCTCGCACGGCTCGGAGCTCTTGACATTCGTTGGTGTTGTGGGTGTGGAGGTCGTGGTACACACAGTACCGACTGCCCTTGGGAGGTTCGGGCAGATCTCTGCCCCGCTTGGTGTCTGGTTCTGCCGCGAGCATGGCAGCCCCCTTGCGCTTCACATCCTTGGCCTTGGGCTTCTTCTCTTCTGGGTCTGCGGCAGGCAGCTCGAGGAGGGAGAGACGCCCTTCCACAGCCCTGGCGCACTTGGTTGCCAAGTTGAACAGCTCCAAGGAAGTGCACAGGTCTTCATGCATCACCAGCTCCTCCTTCATCTTAAAATCGCGCACGCCATCGGAGAAGGCTGAGATGATGGCCTCCTCAGTCACCTTGGGAATCTTGAGGTGTGCGTTGTTGAAGCGCTGGATGTACTTCTGCAGGGTCTCCCCGGGTTGTTGCTTGATGCGGCGCATGTCGCTCACGGCGGGTGGGCGGTCGCGAGTACCTTGGAAGTTGGCGATGAAGCGGGTGCGCATCTCGTCCCAGGAGGAGATCGTGCCTGGAGCCAGGTTCAGGAGCCATGTGCGGGCCCCGTCCTTGAGCGCCATGGGAAACCAGTTCGCCATGACCTTCTCGTCTCCGTTGGAAGCTTCGATGCCTAGCTCATAGAGCTGGAGGAACATCGCAGGGTCGGCCACGCCGTCGTAATGAGGAGGCAGGCCTGGCTCTAACTTGCCAGGCCACGCGACGCTGCGTAGCTCGGCGGTGAATGCACGGTAGCCTGCTGTGGCCATGGGAGGCCTTGGGTGACGAAGAGCTTGGTATTGCATGCCCCCACGCGCTACAGCTGGGAGCAGCGCGGGGTCTTGGCATGCGGGAACAGGAGCATGGTCGCGACGTGCTAGAGCAGGGAGCGCCTGGGCAGCTTCTTGCGGGCGAGGGACTTCTTGGCAGCTCTACTCTTGCCGCGCTGGCACCTGACGGAGCGGTTTCCGCCCAGGGGCCACGCGCCTTGGATCCATGGCGCCTACTTGAGGAGGAGGCGGCCGGGACGCCGCCGGAGCCTCGTCGCCCGTGCGGGGCGGGGTGATGTGCAGCAGGACGGACGGCGCAGGAGAGCCCCCTGCGGCGCGGACGAGCTCGGTGACGCGGTCGAGCCATTCTTCATAGACGTCATTGACGGGATGGTAGCGCAGGAGCTCGTTTGCCGCGATGAGCGCAGCTCGAGCCTCCATGGGTGCGCGGAGCGCGTGGGACGAAGAACCAGCTGGGGTGAGCGAGGGAGTAGCGGTGCGGCTGTCTTGCCGCACTGACGGATGCTGAGACGATGCTTGCTGCTTGTCCCCCACCGGGCCGGTGGCGGCGTTGACGGCAGGTGACGGGGAACGGCGAGGACGCCCGCCGACAGAAGCCGTCTGGGTGACGCGAGAAGCGAGAGCGGCCCGGCGCTCGGCGCGGGCCCGACGAGCATCAGACATGGGCGCAATGGTCGGAGGAGAATGGGGTGGTGGAAGACGAATTCCAGCGCACCCCTACCTAGCGCGCCAAATGTCGGATTTCGGGTTCCGGCAGACCCTTGAGGTTCGAACACTGGGGTGCGCGCGGAGATTTCGCCTCCTACCTACATGCACCCCTCCGCCTCGCTAAGATCTAAGCTAAGGAAAGAACAGCACAAGAAACACATGATTTATACTGGTTCGGGCCACCGTTGTGGTGTAATGCCCTACTCCAATGTGTGGTGTGGTGGATTGCCTCTTGGGTTGATGATGATGAACAATACAAGGAAGAACAGCCTCGCGAGGGTCTGTTCTTGGCTGGGGGGGGACGAACTGCTAGGAGAGTTCAGTCACCCTTCTCTTTCTCTATGATTTCGATCCGATCCTTGATCCTCGATGCTTGATCTCGAACCCCCTCTTTTCCCTGTGGGTGGCTGGTCCTATTTATAGGCAATGGCCCTGGGCCTCTCCCCAAATATTGACCGGGAAGGGCGCCAACAATTGGCCATTTTGAAGTGGAACATCTGGTACACTTATCCTGACTAAAGTTGGTCCTCGCCTGCACAAAGCTCTGGTGGTGACGCCGTCTTGGGCTCCACGATGACCTTCGTCTTGCAGTCCTCCTGGTCTTGGTCTTGTTGCACCGAAATGGCAACCTTTGCCTGATGCCTCGGTACCCCGCGGCTGCGCTTGCCCCCTTTGCACCAAAGGGGAAAGGAGGACACTGCGCGGGCTGGCGCCCGCCTGGCGCCCTTGGTCGTCATGGCTTGCGTCACGGGCACCTCGTGAGGTACCCCGCCTTGATCTCTCCGCCTCCTCGCGAGCCAGCCTGGTGAGGCCGTGCCTGAGGAAGCCCCGTGTCATCCGCCCCGCGAGGCTTGGCCCTCGCGAGGGTCTTGGGTCTGTGTTGATGAAGATGGGCCATGCTGGGCCCCCCTTTGAGCCACGCCGCAGGCCACAGGCAGGCAAGTCTGGGGACCCCCGTTCCCAGAACACCGACAAATTATGAGGATATCCAGGCAATGATCATTACATAGGCATCACGTCTAAGATTAGTAGACCGACTCCTGCCTGCATCTACTACTATTACTCCACACATCGACCGCTATCCAGCATGCATCTAGTGTATTAAGTTCATGGAAAAACGGAGTAATGCAATAAGAACGATGACATGTTGTAGACAAGACCCGTTTATCTATATGGCGGTAGACTGACTCATGTCTTTTTATCCTTAGTAGCAATGATACATACGTGTCGGTTCCCTTTCTGTCACTGGGATCAAGCACCGTAAGATCGAACCCACTATCGGGCACCTCTTCCCATTGCAAGATAAATAGATCAAGTTGGCCAGAAAAAACCCAAATATCGGAGAAGAAATATGAGGCTATAAGAGAGATCATGCATAAAAGAGATCAAATAAACTCAAATACTTTCATGGATATAAAAAGATAGATCTGATCATAAACTCAGAGTTCATCGATCCCAACAAACACACCGCAAAAGAGTTACATCATATGGATCTCCAAGAGACCATTGTATTGAGAATCAAGAGAGAGAGAGAGAGATGAAGCCATCTAGCTACTAACTACGGACCCAGAGGTCTACAAAGAACTACTCACGCATCATCAGAGAGGCACCAATGGAAGTGGTGAACCCCTCCATGATGGTGTCTAGATTGGATCTGGTGGTTCTGGACTCTGCGGTGGCTGGATAAATATTCCGTCGACTCCCCTAGGGTTCTGGGATTTTTGGGGTATTTATAGAGCAAAGAGGCGGTCTGGGGGCACCCGAGGTGGGCACAACCCACCAGGGCGCGCCCTGGTGGGTTGTGCCTCCCTCGGGGCACCCCCAGGCGCAGCCAGGGCCCGTTGTGTTCCTTCTGGCCCATAAAAATTCTCTGTATAGTTTCATGGCATTTGGACTCCGTTTGATATTTATTTTCTGCGATGTAAAAAACATGGAAAAAAACAGCAACTGGCACTTGGCACTATGTCAATAGGTTAGTACCAAAAAATGATATAAAATGGCTATAAAATGATTATAAAAACCCCAAGATTGATAATAAAACAGCATGGAACAATCAAAAATTATAGATACGTTGGAGACGTATCAGGTACGTAGACACACTCTCCCCTCTCGCTGCTATGCATCTCCTTGATAGATCTTGCGTGTGCGTAGAATATTTTTTGCTTTCCATGCAACATTTCCCAACAGTGGTTTCTGAGCCATGTCTATGCATAGATGATATGCATGAGTAGAACACAAGGAGTTGTGGGCGGTGATAGTCATACTTCTTACCACCGAAGTCTTATTTTGATTCGGGAGTATTATGGGATGAAGCGGCCCAGACCAACCTTACATGTCCACGCACATGAGACCGGTTCCACCGACATACATGCAACTAGTTTTGCATAAAGGTGGCTGGCGGGTGTCTGTTTCTCCTACTTTAGTTGAATCGAATTTGACTACGGCCGGTCCTTGAAGAATGTTAAAATAGGAAACTTGATGAAACACCGTTGTGGTTTTTGCGTAGGTAAGAATGGTTCTTGCTAGAAGCCCATAGCAGCCACGTAAAACTTGCAACAACAAAGTAGAGGATGTCTAACTTGTTTTTGCAGGGCGTGCTACGATGTGATATGGTCAAGATATGATGTGTTATATGTTGATGTATGAGATGATCATGTTTTGTAATATCGACAATCGACAAGAGCCTTCGGGTTGTCTCTTTATTGTATGAAGTTCAAGCGCCATGTAATTGCTTTACTTTATCACTATGCGTTCGTGATAGTTGTAGAAGCAATAGTTGGCGTGACGACCTCGACACAACGACGCTACGATGGAGATCAAGGTGTCAAGCCAGTGACGATGCTTTGGCAACGGAGATCAAAAGCACAAGATGATGGCCATATCATGTCACATATTTTGATTGCATGTGATGTTTATCCTTTATGCATCTTATTTTGCATAGAACGGCGGTAGCATTATAAGATGATCCCTTCACTAAATTTCAAGATAAGAGTGTTCTGCCCGAGTATGCACCGTTGCGAAAGTTCGTTGTTTCGAAGCACCACGTGATGATCGGGTGTGATAGACTCTACGTTCACATACAACGGGTGTAAGACAGATTTACACATGTAGAATACTTGGGTTAAACTTGACAAGCCTAGCATGTACAGACATGGTCTCGGAACACCGGAGACCAAAAGGTCGAACATGAGTCATATAGTAGATATGATCAACATAGAGATGTTCACCATTGATGACTACCCCATCTCACGTGATGATCGGACATGGGTTAGTTGATTTGGATCATGTATCACTTAAATAACTTGAGGGATGTTAATTTAAGTGGGATTTCACTAGTAATTTGATTAATTGAACTTAAATTTATCATGAACTTAGTCTTAATAGTTTTTGCATATCTATGTTATAGATCAATAGCTCACAATATAGCTCCCCTACTTTTGATAAGTTCCTAGATAAAAATAAGTTGAAAGATGATAGCAGCAATGATGCGGACTGGGTCCGTGATATGAGGATTATCCTCATTGTTGCATAGAAGAATTATGTCCTTGATGCACTGCTAGGTGACAGACCTATTGCAGGAGCGGATGCAGACGTTATGAACGTTTGGCAAGCTTGATATGATGACTACTTAATAGTTTAGTGCGCCATGCTTTACGGCTTAGAACCAGGACTTCAAAAATGTTTTGAATGCCACGGAGCATATGAGATGTTCCAAGAGCCGAAATTGGTATTTTAGACTCATGTGTGTGTCAAGAGGTATGAGACCTCTGACAAGTACTTTGCCTACAAGATGGAGGAGAATAGCTCAACCAGTGAGCATGTGCTCAAAATGTCTGGGTACTACAATCGCTTGAATCAAGTGGGAGTTAATCTTCCAGATAAGATAGTGATTGACAAAGTTCTCTAGTCACTATCACCAAGCTACTAGAACTTCATGATGAACTATAATATGCAAGGGATGATGAAAATGATTGCCGATCTCCTCGCGGTGAGGAAATCGGCGATGGTAGAAATCACGAAATAGCATCAAGTGTTGATGGTTAACAAGACCACTAGTTTCAAGAAAAGGGGCAAGGGAAAGAGAGGGAACTTCAAGAAGAATGGCAAGCAAGTTGCCGCTCCCATGAAGAAGCCCAAAGCTGGATCCGAGACAGAAACTGAGTGCCTCTACTGCAAAGGAAATGGTCACCAAAAATGGAACTACCCCAAATACTTGGCGGATAAGAACGATGGCAAAGTGAACAAAGGTATATTTGATATACATGTTATTGATGTGTACCTTACTAGTATTAATAGTAGCCCCTGGGTATTTGATACCGGTTCAGTTGCTAAGATTAGTAACTCGAAACAGGAGTTGCAGAATAAACAGAGACTAGTTAAGGGCGAGGTGACGATGTGTGTTCGAAGTGATTCCAAGGTTGATACGAGCACCGTCGCAAACTCCCTCTACCTTCGGGATTAGTGTTGAACCTAAATAAATGTTATTTGGTGTTTGCATTGAGCATGAATGTGACTTGATCATGTTTATTGCAATATGGTTATTCATTTAAGCCAAAGAATACTTGTTGTTCTATTTACAAGAATAAAACCTTCTATGGTCATACACCCAATGTGAATGGTTTATTGAATCTCGATCGTAGTGATACACATATTCATAATATTGATGCCAAAACATGCAAAGTTAATAATGATAGTGCAACATATTGGTGGCACTGCCGTTTAGGTCATATTTGTGTAAAGCGCATGAAAAACTCCATGCAAATGGGATTTTGGAATCACTTGATTATGAATCATTTGATACTTGCGAACCACGCCTCATGGGCAAGATGACTAAAACTCTGTTCTCCGGAACAATGGGGCGAGCTAATGACTTATTGGAAATAATACATATCGATGTATGCGGTCCGATGAGTGTTGAAGCACGCGACGGGTATTGTTATTTTCTGACCTTCACAGATGATTTGAGTAGGTATGGGTATATCTACTTGATGAAACAAAAGTCTGACATATTTGAAAGTTCAAAGAATTTCAGAGTGAAGTGGAGAATCATCGTAACAAGAAGGATTTCAGAGTGAAGTGGAGAATCATCGTAACAAGAAAATAAAGTTTCTACGATCTAATCATGGAGGCAAATATTCGAGTTACGAGTTTGGCCTTCATTTAAAACAACGTGGAATTGTTTGACAACTCACGCCACCTGGAACACCACAGTGTAATGGTGTGTCCGGACGTCATAATCGTGCTTTATTAGATATGGTGTGTTCTATGATGCCTCTTACTGATTTAACACTATCATTTTGGGGTTATGCATTAGAGACAGACGCATTCACGTTAAATAGGGCACCACCTAAATCCGTTGAGACAACACCATATGAACTATGGTTTGGTAAGAAACCTAAGCTGTCGTTTCTTGAAGTTTGGGGTTGCGACACTTACGTCAAAAGGCTTCAGCCTGATAACACTACAAAAAAATACACTTCCATGATGATACGTGTTTGTCATAGTAGGTCACGTTTTCTGTCATGCATGTACATCCATGACGATTTTACGATAGAATCAAGATAGTCATACCTGTTGTCGGATTTCGGGTTCTGGTAAAACCCTTGAGGTTCGAACTCTGGGGTGCGCACGAAGATCTCCCCCCCCCCTAGCTCACGCTCTCACCACGATCTCAAAGCTTAGCACGTTGAACTCGTATAACAAAGGACACAGGGTTTATACTGGTTCGGGCCACCGTTGTTGTGTAATACCCTACTCCAGTGTGGTGTGGTGGATTGCCTCTTGGGCTGAGGATGAACGAGTACAAGGGAAGAACAGCCTCCTGAGGTGAGGTGTCCTTGAGCTCGATGAACTGGTGAGATGGCCTTGGTGGAGTGGATCCAATCCAAGATGAGCCGATCCTCGACTACGGTGGTGGCTAGTCCTATTTATAGAGGCCATGGTCCTCTTCCCAAATGTAGGCGGGAAGGGATCCAACAACAGCCAAATTTGAAGGGAGACAACTAGTACAAGTTATCCCGACAAAAGGTGGTATTCGCCTACCAAAGGTTCTGGTGGTGACACCGTCCTGGGCTCCATGGTGACCTCTATCATGCCGTCCTGCTGGTCTTGGTCTTGGTGGCACCGATATGGAAACCTTTGCCTGATGCCTCGGGACTCCTCACTTGTGCTTGCCTCTTTAGCACCAAAGAGGAAACGAGTACACTGCGCGCGCTGGCGCCCGCCTGGCCTTGGTCGCCATGGCTTGTGTCACAGGGACCTCGCGAGGTGCCCCCCGCCTTGATCTCTCCGCCCCTCGCAAGCCAGACTGGTGAGGCCGCCCCTGAGGAGGTCTTGCATCGTCCGCCTCACGAGGCTTGGCCCCTCCCGAGGGTCTTGAGTGTTCGCTTATGAAGATGGACCGTATAGGGCTGCTGGTGGAGCCACGTCATGGGCCGCAGGCAGGCAAGTCTGGGGACCCCCGTTCCTAGGACACCGACAGTAGCCCCCGGGCCCAAGGCGCGCTCGAACTTGGCTTCGAGGTGAGGCCAAGGGGCAAGTGCGGAGCGCCGCGGGCCCCAACAGCCTGCAGCCTCAATTGACGTGTGGCGATTGATGGGACGTGGGCGTCTCCGCTTCCCCATGCTGCCTCGGCAACTGCCTGATTGAAAAAAGGCTGGCGTGGGCTGCATTTGCCTTCATTGTTTTCCATCTCCTTGCCCTAGATCCCCTTTCTCGCTCCTTGCTTCTAAAGACTCCAGATCCGCCCGAATCCTCCTTCAAGCCTGCCGCCAATGGCGCCCAAGAAAGCTCGGGCCACTCCCTCATCGTCTTGGTACAAGCCGGCGCTCGATGCGCCGAGCGTTTCGGAGAAGAACCTTGCCGTCGTGCTCCTGATGACAGCGGAGGGTGATGAGAAAAGGAAGACTATGCTCTGGGCTGGCTCCGCCGAGCCGGAGGTCTCAGGCAGCACCTTCTACCCCTTCTTTATGAGCAGCATCGTTGCTGGGCTGGTTCCCCCCTTCTCCGACTTCTTCTACTCTGTCCTTAGCCATTACAAGATCCACACTCTCCATCTTCATCCCAACTCCATCCTCCTCCTATCGATCTTTGCCTTCTACTGTGAGGCGTATGTTGGAGTGATGTCGTCCGTCGACGCTGCTGTGCCACTTCTTCTTCCCTCCGGATCAAGGAGGGCCACTGCTCTGGGTGTGTTGGCTTCGTCGCGGCCAACAAGACCAACGCCATCTCGAAGGCCGGGAAGAAGGCCGAGGGCTTCAGGAGCAAGTGGGTCTTGATGGACGCCAAGTGCGCCAACCCCCGGCTGGTGCTGCCAACGGAGATGCCTGTGTCCCAAGAGGGGTGGCTTCACGTGAAGCTTACCAACTCTCGGGCGGTGTAGCTGTTGGAGAGGATGACCGCCGACCTGAGGCCTGGTGACTCAAGGGTGGCGAAGCTAATGGGGGCTATGATCGTCAAAGAATTCATGAAGCAGCACGTGGATACCCTTCAGGCGTGCCCGCGGCCCTTGTGGTGTCAGGACCCCGATTCCAAGTCACATTGACCTAGCCGGTAACACCTCATATCACATTGCGGCCTCACGCACGGTATCCCCACGGGTGTCGGCTTACCATGGCCCGGGACCGTTTGCGCCTTTTGGCTCACGTATATGATAGTGTCGCTAGCATCCATATGACAGAGAACCCGGGTCGACATGGCTAATCGTGAACCCAAAGCGGCACAGACCTATGGAGACAGGCATACATGAATCACATCGAGCATGTCGGTCATCAGCGAGTGAATCCGGGCTGTAGCACTGGGCTAACAGGACTCCGGGGAACCCAGGCTGTAGCAGGCTAGGCAGGACTCCAGAAGTCACCGCGTGACATTTCCCCAAAGGGACAGACATAGGAACGAAGTGAAACACATGCCGGCCAGTCAAGTGTCCTGAGCAGTAGTGCTGGGCTAGCAGGACTCCGGTGAACCGGGCTGTAGCGGACTACTATGGCTCAAGGAGCACTAGACTACATTTCCCCATAAGAGAGGCTGCCAACGATAAACAACTAGATTGTCGTATCCCACACATATCAAGCATTTCAATTATACACACAATATGCTCGATATGTGCAAATACAACATGGCATCACAACAAAACTCTACAACTCAAGTACTTTATTTAAAGGCTTCAGAGAGCCATACGTAACATGTTCATACAGGTAAGGGTCACATGACCCGACACTCAAGTCATACAAGCATACAAGCACATGCGGAAGCAAATAGTCTGAGTACAGACACTAGAAAGAAAGAAGGCTTGTCGAAGCCTGTCTATCTACATAGGGCCCTCCATGGCCAGGATCACCACCTAGGTGGCAAGTCACTCATCGACGTCGAGATCTACATAAAACCCATCGGAGGGGGTGGTGTTGTCATCTGAAAACAGTAATTAAGCAAACATGAGTACAAAGGTACTCAGCAAGTCTTACAACAGAACCTACTATACATGCTCATTCTCAAGAAGGTGGTGGAGTTATTGCAGCAAGCTAGCTTTGACTCTTGGCTAAGCTATCCTACGAGACACCACTAGTAAAATAGTTTTCGCACACGAGTCCACTAATCACCAACACAATACTCCACCGGGGATCCTCCCTCGTCATCCTACGAGAGGGCCATCCTCGGTACTCACACTTATCTTGAGTCTTTTAGTAGTAACCATTAACTTGTCTATGAACTGTATAGGCAACTAAGTAGTCCTTTACCGCGGACGCGACTATTCGAATAGATGAAGTTAACCCTGCAGGGGTGTACTTCTTCACACACACTCTTACCACTTACTGTCGTTTACACGACATGTACTCGACAACCTTCAAGCGGAAGACCAACGAGGGTGTCGGCCACGGCCTACCTAAACACTCAAGTCTCTAGTCCAGGTTTATCGCCTATCCAGGTTCCATCCGCAGGGAGTCCGGCCGAGGTTTCCACATACGGCCCCGAACGATGTGAACAGGGTCCCGAGACGCCAAACGCGTGCCCGGCATACCCGGCGACGGTGTATCTACCGCAACATAGCCCACCCCTAGGGTCAGCGCTATGCACGGCCGCCAACACACAACCTACAAACACTAGAAAGTAATTGCAACTCCTGGACAGAGTACTAGGGTGATTAAGAAGCCGAGAGGGTCCATTGGTTTTGGGCCCAATGTATGGTAGTAACTGAATGTTAAATCACACATACATATCTTAGTTCTTATGGATGGCCTCAATGAAACAATCCACCATGTACTCCTACATGGCCTCTCAACGATACCTTTACCAAATAATGTTCAACACATCCCTCACATTACCGACATAATCATTTCACTCTAGCCCATCACCCAGATGAACCAGACCTGACACAACTCTAACAATAGCAGGCATAGCAAGGTAGGAAACACATACATGGCTCAATCAACTCCTACACATGCTAGTGGGTTTCATCTAGTTACTGTGGCAATGACAGGTCATGCAGAGGATAAGGGTTCAACTGCCGCAGCACACAGCAGTTTGAAACGTTGTTGTCTTAATGCAGTAAATGAGAGCAGAGGCGAGAACATGGGATTGTATCGATATGATCAATGGGGCTGCTTGCCTGATGGAGTGGTAGTAGGGTACTGCCCTTCAGTTGGATACTTGGAGATATCCTCGGAGGCAGAACCTACCACGAAAGACACCACAGAGTATAAACAACACATGGCAATATGCAACAATATGATGCATGCTATGGCATGGCAAAATTATGTGTCCTGCCTAATGCAATGTGAAACAAGTTGAAATGGGTCCATTTGAATCAAAGATTCAAATGAAAGCTTAAGCTCTTATGTATAACAAGTGTATTAGCTTGTTTCACCTAAACAGCAAGGTTAAATTGTTTTGTCATACATGAAACCATTACAGATGGATAGATTGAATTTTTCTGATCATTTTTCATATATAATTTGTTTGATTTGGAGCTATGGTTGATTTTCTATGAATTTTAGAAGTTTTGGCTATTTTCTGGAATTTCCTATATAAGAATAAATCTAGAAATTAAATAACTGCGTCAGCACTGCGTCACTGTGACGTCAGTGAGGCAAAGATGCCAGCCAGGTCAAACCTGACTGGTGGGCCCCATCTATCAGTGTCTCAGCTAACTAACAGAATTAAATTAGTACTAACTAAACTGTTAGTGGGGCCTAGGCCCGCATGTCAGTGACCTATTAGGTTAACTAATAGTTAATTAGTGCTAACTAAAATCAAAGGGGCTCTGGGCCCACCTGTCATTGACCCAGGGGAGTTAAACCCCTAGTCAAACGAGGTCAACTCGCCGGCGGCTTGACGCCGGCGACGACAGACGCCGGCGAAGGGGCTCGGGTTTGCGTCTCTGGCGACTAAACAGGCGGCTGAGACCATCTACGGGGAGCTGGAAGCAAGCCGCGTCGGTTGGTGGTGGAAGTGGAGCTCGGGGAGGCCAGGAACGAAGCCGGCGACGACCTTGGCGGTCGCCGGAGCTCGGGTGAGGATGAACCTGAGGCTACGGGGCACGGCGAGGCATGTGGGGTGGTGCGTTGGGTTCCTGGGGACGTGGTGAGTGCGGTGACACGCTCGGATTCGAGCTTACGCGTCTGTGGCCACGATGGCAACATGGCCGGCAGAGCCGAGCTCTCGGCCATGATGGCCAACGGGGTTAGAGGGCAGCTCGAGCGATGTGGCTAGGGGGAGAATAAAGAGGAGCTCACGGCGAGTGCATCGGGCGTCGAAGCGGGCTCGGGGAAGCTCGGGAGGCGGCGAATCGTCGGTGACGATCCCCGGTGGCCGACGAGGGTACGGCAGCGGTGGCGACGTTGCAGCACGTCCGAGGCCTCGTGGCTCGTCGAGGAGGTCGAGGGAGATGCTGCGGACCTCGAGCCTGGGGAGGGCTGCATTCACCTCACGAGGGAAGTACTTGAAGATGCGCTGGGAAGCCGGGGCATGAGCTCCACCCAAGATGCAAGCGATGGCGCGTGGCTCCTGGAAGCCCCAGCCCCCTTGTCCTGATGGTGGTCGTCGTTCCTTCTTGGTGGTGGCGGCAGCAGAGGGAGGCCAGGATTCCCCTAAGGATGATCCTCGCGAGGCTGGTCGCGCCAGGCACCCTCACGAGGCTGCTCCTGCCAGTGGTCCTCACGAGGCCGGTCATGCCAATCCTAGCGGGGGCCGCGGTCGTCCCAGCGTCCTCCACCTCATCCTCCTCCTCGGTCGCAGCCTCGGTCGCTGCACTCGGAGTGTCGACCGAAGCGTCCATCTCGGATGGCCCTGGTCTCTTGACAATCATTGGTGTTGTGGTTGTGTACGTTGTGGAAGGCGCAGAATGGACGACTGCTCTTGGACGACTCAGGGTGGTCCCGACCGTGCTTCGTGTCCGGCTCCGTCGTGAGCAAGGCTATTCCATTGTGCTTCACGTCCTTGACCTTGGCTTTCTTCTCTTCTAGGTCGGCAGCAGGGAGCTCGAGGAGGGAGAGACACCCCTCCTCAGCTCTTGCACACTTGGTTGCTATGTTGAATAGCTCTAGAGTCGTGCATAGCTCCTCGTGGATGGTGAGCTCCTCCTTCATCTTGACGTCACAGACGCCATCGGAAAACACTAAGATGATGGCCTCGTCCGTCACCTTGGGGATCTTGAGGCGGACGCTATTGAAGCACTGGATGTACTTCTGCAGGGTCTCTCCCGGCTGTTGCTTGATGCGGCGCAAGTCACCCGTGGCCGGAGGGCGGTCGCGAGTACCCTGGAAGTTGGTGATGAAGCGGTCGCACATGTCACCCTAGGAGGAGATTGATCCCGCGGGCAGGTTCAGGAGCCACAAGCAAGCGCCATCCTTGAGAGCCATGGGAAACCAGTTCGCCATGACCTTTTCGTCGCCGTTGGCCACCTCGATGCTCAGTTCATAGAGCTCCAGGAACTCCGTGGGGTCAGGGGTGCCGCAGTAGCACGGAGGCAGATCCGGCTTGAACTTGCCTGGCCAAACGACAGTGCACAACTCGGGAGTGAAGGCCGGCAGCCTGCTGTGGCCACCGAGACCCTATGCAGAGGTGGAGCCTGCCCTTGATGTCCGCGCACTGCCGCCGCAAGCGGCACGCGGTCTCGTCGTGGTGGCGCCAAGAGAGCAGGAGTGTTCTCTTGTGGTCGAGGGACCTCCTAGCAGCTTCCTTCTTCGTGCGCGGGCACACGGCATGGCGGATCATGCCGCGGGACCGTGTGCCATGGGGCAAGGACACCATCTTGATGTGGAGGAGGTGGTGGCGCTCCATGAGTTACGCGTCTTGGTGCGAGGGCACCGTCTTGATGCGGAGGCGCTCCGTGAGCTACGTCTCCCGCAGCCGGAGGCGGGCGAGGCAGCAAGAGGGATGGTGCAGGAGAGCCCCCAGCGGCGCTGACGAACTCGGCAATGCGGTCCAGCCAGTCCTTGTAGAGGTCGTCGACTGGGCGGTAGCGCAGGAGCTCGCGTGCCATGAGTAGCATGGCCTGCGCGTCCGTGGGCGCGCGACGCACGTGAGAAGATGAGCCGGCCGGAGTCAGCGACGGGGTGGCGGTGCGGCCGTCCCGCCTCACGGAGGGGTGCAGTGATGATGCTTGCTGTTCGTTCATTGCCAGGCCGGTAGCGGCGTTGGCAACAGGTGATGGAGAACGATGGGGAGGCCCGCCGACAGGGGCCGTCTGAGCGACACGGGCGGCGAGGGCGGCCCGGCGCTTGGCGAGGGCTCGACGCGCGTCAGCCATGGATGCGGTGGAGCAGTGGAACCTGGATCAACGGAAGGAAAGCTTCGGCGCACCCCTACCTGATGCGCCAGATGTCGGATTTTGGGTTCCGTCAAAACCCTTGAGGTTCGAACTCTGGGGTGCACATGAAGATCTTCCCCCCTAGCTCACGCTCTCACCATGATCTCAAAGCTCAGCACGTCGAACTTGCAGAACAAAGGACACAGGGTTTATACTGGTTCGGGGCACCGTTGTGGTGTAATACCCTACTCCAATGTGGTGTGGTGGATTGCCTCTTGGGCTGAGGATGAACGAGTACAAGGGAAGAACAGACTCCTGAGGAGAGGTGTCCTTGAGCTCGATGAGCTGGTGAGATGACCTTGGTGGAGTGGATCCAATCCAAGATGAGTCGATCCTCGACTACGGTGGTGGCTAGTCCTATTTATAGAGGCCATGGTCCTCTTCCCAAATGTAGGCGGGAAGGGATCCAACAACGGCCTAATTTGAAAGGAGACAACTAGTACAAGTTATCCTGACAAAAGGCGGTCTTCGCCTGCCAAAGGTTCTGGTGGTGACGCCGTCCTGGGCTCCATGGTGACCTTCATCATGTAATCATGCTGGTCTTGGTCTTGTTGCACCGATATGGAAACCTTTGCATGATGCCTCGGGACTCCTCGCCTGCGCTTGCCTCTTTAGCACCAAAGAGGAAACGAGTACACTGCGCGCGCTAGCGCCCGCCTAGCCTTGGTTGTCATACAGGGACCTCGCGAGGTGCCCCCCGCCTTGATCTCTCCGCCCCTCGCGAGCCAGCCTGGTGAGGCCGCCCCCGAGGAGGTCTTGCGTCGTCCGCCTCGTGAGGCTTGGCCCCTCGCAAGGGTCTTGAGTGTTTGCTGATGAAGATGGGCCTACAGGGCCGCTGGTGGAGCCACGTCGTGGGACGCAGACAGGCAAGTCTGGGGACCCCCGTTCCCAAGATGCCGACACATGTGCTGTCGTAGAAGTGTTCCATGACATTATCAAAATTATCATCACGGAAGTGTCCGCTTCCATGACGATAAATCGCGCGTCATAAAAGTGCTTTCGTCATGGGTGACCGACACATGGCATGCACCGTAACGAGTCGCCGTTAAGCTATCGGGTCCGCTTTTGGATCCGATAACCCGTTAACAGCCCCGACCAATGAGGATTTTCCACATGTAAAATTGTCATTGGCCGGAGGAAACACGTGTTGGCTCACCGTTGGGACAGATGTCATCCATTCATTGGACAGGAGGCGCAGATGATACGCCGACACGTGGCACGGCCCAACAGAGGCCCATTATGGTGAAAAGGCCAGCCCGTTTGACTTGGTCAAAAGGTAATGGGCCAGCCCACGGAAAGCCTGATAACGGCATGTTCGTATATAGCCCATTTACGGCCCGTTATGGCCTATCGGAATTAAGCCCAGTAGCTTCATCTGGGACGTCCAATATGATTCCAGCCCATTGTAACTTCCGGCCCATGTATGGCCCATGATGTCTTTCGGCCCATACGAGGCCATTTGTAACTCTTGGCCCATTAACGGCCCATGGTGAATCTGGCCCACAATGAATAGTGTACCGCTTTATACCCATTAACAGCCCATTATTCTAATGGGCCGTTTCCAACCCGTGTTATCTTTCAGCCTTCTCAGGGCCCATTTATTCTTGGGCTTATTTCCAACATTCGGTTACTTACGACCTGTTACTGGCCTTTTCTGCTTGTGGGCCAAACACAGCCCGTGGTTACAACCGGCTCGTTTGTGGCCCGTTAATCCGTTGGGCGTTTTTCATAGCGTCATAAATATGGCCGATTAACGATGGCCGGTTATGGTTGGCCCATGAACAGACGATTCCAAATCTTGCCCGTTTACGGCCCATAATGCAGTATGTTATTGACCCATGTTTGGCCGATCGATCCTACGGCCCGTAGAAGGCCCATTAATGCTACGGCCCGTAGAAGGCCCATTCTTTATACGGCCCTTAGAAGGCCCATTGTTTCATGGCCCATAGGAGGCCCATAGTACCTACAGTAAATATGTAGCCCATGGTTATTGTGGCCTAGTTTTAAAAAATAGGTTATTGCGGCCACTAGCAAACCGCGGAAAAAGAACTGCACTTGCTACAAGCAAACAAATAAACAAGACAACAACGAAATAAATAAGCAATCAACTTATGCTAGGCTATCATGACTATTACACATATTACTTCCACTGGGCATCAAAGTTTGCCACCAATGCAGATATAGGGAACAAAGCCGCATATCATATATACTGGTTGTCAAAGTTGGCGATCAGTGCAAATAAACGCCGCAGCAAAACAAGTCCAGAAATGAAACCACTTCAGAAGAGCTCAAGAAACAATATCCTGGGTACCCATAATGCTGGCAAGATGCTTAGCAAGCTTATTAACTTTCTCTTGTTTGGCGGTTAAATCCTCCAGCGCTTGCTATTGCACCAAAAAGAATGCATCTGAATTCTGCAGGGACTCCCTCAGTCCTTCAGCTTCCTGTCGCAGCACATCTGATTGATGTCTTTCAACTTGATGTTGAGACTCAAGAAGACGAAATGATTTAGGCAGCAAGTTCGAAGAGCTTGTGCTAGCAGTAGTGGCCAGTAACTCGAACACTACATCAAGACAAGACTTTTGGGTTCTCTCACTATCGTCAAGATAGTTTTTATCAGCTTTCTTGGTGACCAACAAGGATGTCTCAATATCTTGAACCTTATCTTCATTACTTCCTTTACCATTGCATAATGGGGTAATGTTCTCCAATATTTTGTCCGCATTCTAAAAGAGAAACAAGCAGACATGTAACGCCCCGAGACCGTTGCACCAGGTGTCTTCCAGTTATTCGCTGTTGTTTCCATGTCTTTTGCTTGTGTGTTGCATTTCATCATGTCATCATGTGCATTGCATCATCATGTTTTCAAAACTTGCATCCGCCCGGGTCTCCCCCTTCCTTCCGTTGTCTGCTCTGAGCCCAGACACACTTGCACGCGCCCGTGGCACGTCCGAAATATTATTTTATAAGTGGATGGAAAATATTCTCGGAATGGGTTGAAAGTTGACATGCGGTGTTGTTATGTTGTTAGTAGACCGTCTGTCAAATTTCATCGCATTCGGAGTTCGTTTGATAGCCCGAACGTTAAACTATAGCGGCAATAGTAGCCGGTCTACCATCGGACGTTTTTCGGTCTCCGGAAACTACCGCCGGGCTGCTCTGCTTCTCTCTCTTCTCAGCCCAACATGTCTACACAACCCATCTAGCCCTCCTAAACTTCCCCTCCACTCTGGACCGTCCCATGGTGATCGTACGGCTCCGAAACGGTCTCAAACCCACCAAACCCTAGCCCCTGCCTTTTTAAACACCTCCCCTTGCCAAATTTGGAAACCTAGTCTAAACCTACCCCTAGCCTCCTCCCTTGGATCCGGAGCCGCCAGCCCACCTCCGCCACTTGGCGCACCGCCAGCGGACAGCCGCCGCCCAGTGCCTCCCCCACGGCCTCTCCGCTGCTGCCACGTCGCCCCGAATGGCTCCCACACTGCGGCCCGCGAAGCCCACGGGAGGCCCGCCCCGGGCCGCCCAGGGCCCGATCGCCCCCGCGCCTCCCGTTTCCCTCGCTCTCGTTCTAGATCGAGGGGAGGAGCCCCTTGACCCCGACCTCGCCGTTTGCTCCTTCCCGCCGACTCGCTGGAGTCGCTGCCGGTGACCAACTCTGGTTAGGTCGCGCCGCCCCCTGCCTCTCCTCCTCCCTTCCCTGTGCTACTCCCTCTCCCTCACGAGCACTATCTCTCCCGCAGGAATCCCACCGCCAGGGACTGTCGCCGCATGGAGTTTCCAGTCCTCGTTGTCGCCGGTGCTCATTCCAGCCGTCCCCGTGCCAGATCCGGTGAGCCGCCGTCTGGATCCCCTGCGCCCGCGTCCATCCCCGTCGTCTGCCGGACCACCCCGCCGCCGGAGCGTCACCCCACCATCGGTCGTCGTCGTTCCTGCCTGCACGCGCGTGTGCATGCGAGCATATGCCTCCTCCCGCGCATGGGCCTCGGCCCGCCGCTCGCGTTGACCGCGTGTGGGCTTCAGACCCAACCAACCTCTACTGCAAGCCGCTCCACAGGCCAAGGCCTCAATGGCCCAATGTGAGCATCCGCCCAGCCCCCCACTATGCACCGTTGGGCTAGACAGATCCGGCCCATTTAGTGTTTTTCCCTCAGGATGAATTTAGCTATTTTTTTCAGGATTTTCAGTTTTGCAGAAAAACCCTCATCGGACATGCATATCCTAACTCACAAACTGTGCATCGGTTTAAAATGTTTTATATATGAAAAATGCTTGAAATTATGTGTAGATTAATAATATGCTACTTTCATCCATGTTTAAAATGTTGTTTGATTGATTTTGATCATATGCCATGCTAAATGCTTTAATTCATAACTAAATAACCGTAGCTCCAAACCTAACAAACTTTATATGTAAATGGGGTAGAAAAATGCCTAGTTTAACATGGTGCCCTCATCTTGCATGTTTAACAACTCTAAAATATGCTTTAGGATAGAATGGTACCAAATATAATATTTGCATATGGGGATTCTCCGGACTTGTTGTTTGATGTTTCGGCCTCATTTAAACTTGCCTAGATAGGTAGTTTTGTCATGCTTCACCTCTTGCCTTGCTAACCAACATTTAATATTGTTGAGTACATAAACAGGAGAGAACTAAATAATTGATGTGGTGTTTCGTCAATACGCAACTCATTGCATATTGAGCCCCACTTAACTTGTAGTATTGTTTGTGCACTTTGCCATGCCATGCCTCATTAAACCGGACATGCATCACAATTGGTTGTGCATCATGTCATGCTTATGTGATGGTTGTTTACCATGTTGTTTGCTTATTTCCGGTGTTGCTTCTTCGGGTTAGTTCCGATAACATCGCGCTTGTGAGGATTTGTTGGACTATGTCCATTTGTCTTCTTCATGGACTCGTTCTTCTTCCTTGCGGGATCTCAGGCAAGATGACCATACCCTCGAAATCACTTCTATCTTTGCTTGCTAGTTGTTCACTCTATTGCCATGTCGCGCTACCTACCACTTGCTATATCATGCCTCCCATATTGCCATGTCAAGCCTCTAACCCACCTTTCCTAGCAAACCGTTGTTTGGCTATGTTACCGCTTTTGCTCAGCCCCTCTTATGGCGTCGTTAGTTGCAGGTGAAGCTGAAGTTTGTTCCATGTTGGAACATGGATATGTTGGGATATCACAATATCTATTATTTTAAGCAAGCATCTATATACTTGGTAAAGGGTGGAAGGCTCGGCCTTATGCCTGGTGTTTTGTTCCACTCTTGCCGCCCTAGTTTCCGTCATACCGGTGTTATGTTCCTTGATTTTGCGTTCCTTACGCGGTTGGGTGTTATGGGAACCCCTTGACAGTTCGCTTTGAATAAAACTCCTTCAGCAAGGCCCAACCTTGGTTTCACATTTGCCTAACAACCTATTACCCCTTCCCTTGGGTCAGCCAACCCGAGGGTCATCTTTATTTTAACCCCCCCCCCCCCCGGGCCAGTGCTTCCCTAAGTGTTGGTCCGAACTGGGCGATGTTTGGCGCACCCTGGGCAACCAGGGTCTATGCCAACCCGACGTCTTGCCCATCCGGTGTGCCCTGAGAACGAGATATGTGCAGCTCCTATCGGGATTTGTCAACACATTCGGGCGGTCTTGCTGGTCTTGTTTTACCATTGTCCAAATGTCTTGTAACCAGGATTCCGAGACTGATCGGGTCTTCCTGGGAGAAGGTATATCCTTCGTTGACTGTGAGAGCTTGTGACGGGCTAAGTTGGGACACCCCTGCAGGGTTTTGAACTTTCGAAAGTCATGCCCGCAGTTATGGGCAGATGGGAATTTGTTAATGTCCGGTTGTAGAGAACTTGACACTTAACTTAATTAAAATGCATCAACCACGTGTGTAGCCGTGATGGTCTCTTTTCGGCGGAGTCCGGGAAGAGAACACAGTCTCGTGTTATGCTTGAACGTAAGTAGCTTCAGGATCACTTCTTGATCACTATTAGCTTCTCGACCGTGCTGTGCTTCTCTTCTCACTTTCTTTTGCGTAAGTTAGCCACCATATATGCTTAGTGCTTTGCTGCAGCTCCACCTCACTATCCTTTCCTACCTTTAAGCTTAATAGTCTTGATCGCGAGGGTGTGAGATTGCTGAGTCCCCGTGACTCACAGATACTTCCAAACAGATGCAGGTGCCGATGATGCCAGTGCAGGGGATGCTACTAAACTCAAGTGGGAGTTCTACGAGGATTCAGTCCGTTACTATGTTTCTTTTCCGGATGATCAGTAGAGGAGCCCAGTTGGGGCGATCGGGGATCTAGCATTTGGGGTTGTCTTTCTTTATTTTGGTTCCTTAGTTGGACCTTTGATTGTACCTTGGTTGATGTATGATATATTTATGTATTGTCTGAAGTGGCGATTGTAAGCCGACTCTTTATCCCTTTCTTATTCAGTACATGGGATGTGTAAAGATTACCCCTCTTGCGACATGCCTACCCTGTGGCTATGCCTCTAAGTCATGCCCCGACACGTGGGAGATATAGCCACATTGTGGGTGTTACAAGACACATCACAGGTTTACCATGTTGTATATGAAACTCATTTTGGTAAATCAGTTCAGTAGTAAAAAGTGGACAGGATTACGGCATGAAACAAACATATATCTATGTACCATATTCACTTTATGGTCTATATCATTCTAGTTTTTGTTGCCAAATCAAGATAGAGACACATTTCAAATAATATTTGTTCAAGACAAAACAGAATAGACAAAATATAAGTGTGGGAAATTATAGAGCAATAACAACACTTGTAATGTGCATGACATGAGAACATAACTGTTTATTCAATTGAAATTGAAATCAACATAGAGCAAGTTATAACAGCAAACCAGTTAAAGAAACTGGTTTAAAACATACCTATTGCGCCATTGGAGTTTCAATTCCATCCTTCAAATTTGAAAATAGTTGGTATGAGTAAATACAGTGATGCAAGAGCAAAGGATTATGAACCATAGCTACAGAACCTGACCTGAGAACAATTCTTCTTCTCCTTTAAGCGTTGAGTCAGGATTCAGAGTGGTGGTTCTCTTGCTTTGGGCACTGCAATTCCCTTACTAACTTCTCGTGTTTGGGTGCTCTGTGGTGGAGACGGTGATGTGTCAACTAGAACTAGGTTAATATCTACTGGGGTTGGGGTTAGAAGGGGTGTACCTGGTTCTCTGTCCAACTGGGTAGGGGTACAATCTGCAAGAGTCTGCGTTATGTGTGGTGGGGCTGGTTCTTGGGCAAGTACAATCGTGGTTTTATCTGCATCAACTGGTAGCACTACCTTTTCTGAAGACCGTGTTGTCAATCCTTAAATACTGCCATCACCCTCTCAAATTCAAATGGATGATAAACAAGAAAAGTAATTGCATGTATAGACATTGTATGATAGACAAGTGCAATGGATAGTGAGGAATAAAAGAGGGCATGAAATAATTCACATGTGTGTTGTCTAACCAAACAGGATAGCATGACATAATTTCACATATATGATGCCTAACTAAACAGGATAGCATGACACAATTTCACATTATGATGGCTAACAAAAAAACATAGAAAGACATAGTTCAAAATATGATGACTATGTAAACAGGATGACATGATATAACTATATAATGTGTTTATTTAATAGGTTGGCATGCCATAATTCACATACATGCCGCCTATGGAAACATGATAGCATAATATAATTCACGGATAGAATGACATAATTCAAAATATGATGACTATAAACACTAAACATGATGAGATGATAAAACTATATGATGTCTTTATTAAATGGGTTGCCATGCCATAATTCAGATAGATGTTGCGTATGTAAACATGATGGCATGATATAATTCAAATATATGATTTATATAATAATCAAGTAAGAAGATGGCAATCCATATATGATGTAAAAACTGAGGAATGAAAGACAACATGCATGACATGGGTAATATAACCCTGGAAAGTTTGAGCATAGACCTCAGGGGGGAAGTAGGACTGGTGATCAGTCTCTAAATCCTCCTCTGAGGAGCTCTCTGTAACCAGCAAGATGTCTGCTTTAGCAGGTACCATTGTCTGCTCTGAATACCTTGTTTTCACTCCAGATACTTCCATCACCACTTCAAATGGCTGATGCACAGGAAGATTAGTTGAATATACAAACATTGTCGACAAATGGAACACGTAAACCAAAAAATGATGGCATGATATAGTTCACAAACATGATGATTGGCTAAACTGCATGGCATTGCATAATTCACATATATAATGCCTTTGCAACAAGATAGCATTGCATAATTCACATATATAATGTCTTGTAACAAGATGGCAATGCATAATTCACATATATGGTAATTAGACACTAAACAGGTAGCATTCACACAAAGCATGTCTAAACTAATCAAATAACATAGCAATGCAAGACACCATACGCATGATATGAGCAACATAACCTGCCAAGTTAGAGCATACACCTCGGGGGGGAATAGGACTAATCATCTATCTCTGAATCATCCTCTGAGGAGCTATCCGTAACCAGCAAGTTATGTGCTTCGTCAGATAGCATAGTCTGCTCCGAAGACCTTGTTTTCACTCCAGAATTTTCCATCACCATGTCAAATGGCTGATGCACACGAAGAGTAGTTGAATGTACTAACATTGTTGACAAATGTAATACATATAGGGAAAAAGGGATGGCCTAATATAATTCACATATAAGATGACTGGCTAAGCAGGATGGCATTGCAAAATTCACATATATTATACCTGGCTAAACAAGATGGCGTTGCATAATTCACATAAACGATGAATAAACTAAACAGATGCATTAACACAAAGCATGTCTAAACTAAGCAGATGTCATATTTGATGTATAAAGTAAGCAATGCAAGGCACCATATGCATGACATAACTAACATCAACATTCCAAGTTAGAGCGAAGACCTCAGTGGATAAATAGGAGTGGTCTTCTGTCAGGACCCCGATTCTAAGTCACACCGATCTAGCCTGTAACACCTCATATCACTTTGCGGCCTCACACATGGTATTCCCATGGGTGTCGCCTTACCATGGCCCGGGACCGTTTGCGCCTTTTGGCTCACGTATATGATAGTGTCGCTAGCATCCATATGACAGAGAACCCGGGCCGACATGACTAGTCGTGAAGCCAAAGTGGCACTAACTTATGGGGACAGGCATACATGAATCAACATCGAGCATGTCGGTCAGCAGCGTGCGAATCCGGGCTGTAGCACTGGGCTAACAGGACTCCGGGAACCCGGGCTGTAGCAGGCTAGGCAGGACTCCGGATGTCACCGCGTGACATTTCCCCAAGGGACAGACACAGGAACAAAGTGAATCACATGCCAGCCAGTCAAGTGTTTCAGAGCAGTAGTGCTGGGCTAGCAGGACTCCGGTGAACCGGGCTATAGCCGACTACTATGGCTCATGGAAGCACAAGACTACATTTCCCCATAAGAGAGGCTACCAAGGATAAACAACTAGGTTGTCGGATCCCACACATACCAAGCATTTCAATCGTACACACAATATGCTCGATATGTGTAAATACAACATGGCATCACAACATAACTCTACGACTCAAGTATTTATTCATTAGGCTCCGAGGAGCCAAGTATACAAACATGGGTCTCATGACCCAACATACAGAGCATACAAGCAACAAGCACAAGCGGAAGCTTAACTTGTCTGAGTACAGACATCTACAAATGAAGAAGGCTGAGAAGCCTGACTATCTACAAGACCCTGCCAAGGGCACAAGATTGTAGCTGAGGTATCAAGCTAAACGTCAAAGTCCACACGGAACTACTAGCAAGACTGACGTCTCTCTGCAAAACATAAATTAAGCAAACGTGAGTACAAATGTACCCAGCAAGACTTACACCAGAACTAACTACATATGCATCGGTATCAACAAGGGGGTGGTGGAGTTTAACTGCAGCAAGCCAGCTTTGACTCGGTGGCTATCTTAAACTACGACTGCAAGTAACTCTTTTGAGGTGCCGCACACGAGTCCACATATTCACCATATCAATACACCACTATGGATCCGCTCCCGTCTCCCTACGAGAAGGCCATCCATAACACTCACGCTTATCTTGCGAGTTTTAGAGTATCCACTTTCACTTGTCTATGAACTGTTATAGGCAACCCAGAAGTCCTTTACCACGGACACAACTATTCGAATAGATGATGTTAACCCTGGAGGGGTGTACTTCTTCACACACGCTCTCGCCACTTAGCACCATGTACATGTCGTGTATCTCGACAACCTTCAAGCGGAAGCCTGGCGAGGGAGTCGTCCATGACCTGACTAACCACACAAGTCTCTAGTCCAGGTTTATCGCCTATTCGGGTTCCATCCACGAGGAGATCCGGCCGGAGTTTCGCTCACAGCCCCAAACGATGTGTGCAGGGTTCCCGAGACACCAAACGGGCGCCCGGTACACCGTGCCACAGTGTATCTACCGCATCATAGCCCACCCCTAGGGTCAGCGCTACACACGGCCGCCAACACATATCCTATAAACACCAAAAACTAGTTGCAACTCCTGGACAGAGGACTAGGGCAGTTAATAAGTCGAGAGGGTCAATTAAGGATCCCAATGAGTGGTAGTAGCTGTTCATGGATCACAAACACATAACTCAGTTCCTGAGGGCGGTTTCAATGAGACAACCCACCATGTACTCCTACATGGCCTCTCACCGCTACCTTTACCAAATCGTGTTCACACACTTAGCTCACACACAGTAGGACATGTTCATCGCCATTCTAATTCATCCCCGATGATTCAGACCTGACTCAACTCTAAGCAGTAGCAGGCATGACAAACAAGCATGAATGAGTAGGCACATCAGGGCTCAAACAACTCCTACTCATGCTAGTGGGTTTCATCTATTTACTGTGGCAATGACAGGTCATGCAAAGGAGAGGGGTTCAACTACCGCAGCATGTAATAGTTGAATCGTTGTTGTCCTAATGCAGTAAAAGAGAGCAGGAGCGAGAGAGTGGGATTGTATCGGAATGAGCAAGGGGGTTTTGCTTGCCTGGCACTTCTGAAGATAGTATAGTTCTTCATCTGTGTCATCGATCACGTCGTCAGAACACGTCTATCGAGAGGGAACAAATACCGGCAACAGAGAAAGAACACAATCAATGCAACGCACAATATGATGCATGATCATGACATGTCAATATGCTGTGATTTGAGCTAATGCAGCTAAGAACAGAAGAGTTTGAGTTGATTTGAACCAAAGGTTCAAATTCAAATTCAAACTAAGAACTTATAAGGTGCATTATCATGTTTTGATGTAAACAGCAAGGTTAAGTTGTTTCAACATACATGAAACCAGTACAGATGGATACATTGGATTTTTCTGATCATTTTTCATATATAAATCTTTTCATTCTGAGCTATGGTTGAATTTCTATGATTTTTAGAAGTTTTGGATATTTTCTGAAATAAATAAATCATTTTTGGTTTATTTAAAATCCAGAAAATATTTACTGCATGAGCATTACATCATGCTGACCTCAGTAGGTCAACAGGGGCTGGTTCGGGTCAAACCTGTCCTGTGGGTCCCACTGGCCAGTCTCATAGAGCAGGCTAGGGTCACAAACATGTGGGTCTGGTCAACGACAACGTCAGCACGGTCAACTCTAGTGCGTGGGTCCCGCTGGGTTATAAACTAATTAAGCATAAATAGAATAGGGTTAATTAGGGCTTGGGTCCAACTAGTCAGTGGCTCTAGGGGTGATTAGTGGTCTGATTAGTGGCTAATTAAGACGGGCACGTCACCATCACTGGCGTCGTAACGCCGGCAACCAAATCCGCGGCGGGTGTGCACCGGAGTGGCTCGGGTTTCACCTACAGGAGGCTGCTTGGGCCGCGGGTGGTTCTGTTGGAATGCTGGCACTCGGCCGCATCCAACGGAGGTGAGGGAGGCCCTGGGGTTGCCGGAGTTGGGCACGGCGATGAGGTCAAGCGGCGGCGGGGCTCGGGTTCCATGGGCGCAGGGTTGCAGCTCGAGGGCGAGCAAACGGAGGTGCTAGGCAGCACCTAAAGGTCATCAAAAGCACGCCGGAGCATCTAGTAGGAGCGGAGGGGCTCGGGGCACGGAGCTCGCCGGCCATGGCGGACTACGGCTTCGGGTGCTCGCGGGGCAGCGGCTACGATGCAGGATAGAGCACGAGGGAGGAGGGGAAACGGATTAGAGCTCACAGTGCATCGAACGGAGAGCTTAGCGGGCTCGGGGACGCTTCAGAGACGGTGAATCGTCGGTGGCGATCCACGGGCCAAAGGTTGAAGACGACGGCCTAGGCGAGTCTGCGTTGCGTTGGCGTCACATGGCTTGGTCGAGAGGAAGAGGGCATCGCGGAGGAGCCTCTGAGCTGTACCGGGAGGGGTAGGGTGGCCGGTGGACATGCGGACGGCGGACGGTGGCGACGAGCTCCGCTCGAGCATGTGCGGGAAGAGAGCAGAGGAGGGGGAGGTAGAGCAGCGAGTGAGGAGGAGGGGGAGAGGTCTCTGGGCGTCTCCGTGGCGCGTTCAGAAGAGCCGGGTGTCGCGGTAGAAGCAGGAGCTGGCGCGCGCGCGCAGCGACCACGCACCCCTGCTCCTACTGGCAGCAGGTAAACGACGCGGTGAGGAGGTGGGTTGGGCCCTCTACAGTGCTGGGCCGCAGCTGGGCCGCTAGGTGGGCTGCGTCAGGTAAGTTAGGTGGGTCTCTCTCTCCTTTATTCTCTGTTGTTTTGTTTTCTATTTCTTTCTGTAACTTTACGGCTTAACTTAAAATACCACCATTATCTCAAAAATCATGAAACTGCTCAATGCCGCTGTTTGGATTATTTCCAACAATAAACATTTTAGTTCATGAGTATTTGGACATTTAAATTATTATATAGCATTTAAATGCCCAAATGCAAATAAAGTATGATTTAATTCAGTGACCCAATATTGTCCTAGAAAAATGTGAACCATTTTTGTCAGAGGTTCTAGACCAAGGCAAAGATGATGAACATTTTTTAAAGGCATTTCAGGTTCATTGAAAATATTTTTATTTTGATCCTAGTTGCATTTCATTTGGTGCTAGGGTTTGAATGTCCAGTACATCCCCATTTCAAGTTTAACTGAAATTTAAACGTGATGCAACACCAGATACTAGCACTAGGCAGTACTAGAGCTAGGGATGTGACAACTCACCCCCACTAAACAAGAATCTCGTCCCGAGATTCAAGCGTAGGGTAAGATGAAGGGGGAACACAAACTAACATAATCTTCACTATCTAGGTTCCACTTCATAAAGGCGTTGATTCAATAACCATCTTTGTCTCGTCTTCTTGCTCTGAGAACTCCAGCCAACATGACAACGAGAGGAAAAGGAAACTCTGGAAGGATCGATCTTCTCGAAGATCGAACAACTCAGGATCAACTCACGGAATGAGACATAGCAACATCTCTTGAGCTGAGACACGAAGCACACATCTAGAGGGATGGAGTGGAACAGATGACAAGGGTTCACTAGGTAGACAACAATTCCACACCTAAGAGGGTGGTGAATAGTGGTCAATGTAGCGAGGATTTGAGTTGCCATTATACCATAATGAGACACCCTAGAGAAGGATGACTCGTAGAATTATCCCTTAAGTGGCAAAAAGAATTACTTTTGATTCAGAAATCAATAAAATCCTCTATACCAGCCTAGGGCAAATCTCGAGCAATCGTTTGAAGGAGTTCAAAAGAATGCCATACCCTGACTAGAATGGATGATGTGGACTACCTTGTTGAAGGCAACATAATGGATGATCTCTACTTATCATCGGAAATGGATGGAACCCGTGGTAGGATGGCACAACGGCGGTGCAAGATGGGAATAAAAGGCAAATGCTGGGAATGATTCTAGTAACTGGGGAGAAACCCAACAGTAGAGAGTGAGCCCACTGTTTGGAAAGGTTATAACATAACTGAGGAAACCGAGAGCACAAGGATCCCTAAGGAGCAACTTCTATAATAAGTCGCACGAAATCCTCATGGAGAAGATAGTCAAATAGTTCAATCAAGATACTACAATGATAGATCTTCCGGCTAGGTGTGTCGGCCAGAACATCAACCTTGTCGGGGCCTACATCATAGGTCTTGGAAAAGTTCCAACATCATATATGCCTGAGATTCAGATGTGGTTGGTAACAGGATATTTTAGACAACATGTCTGGAAAAGAAAGTTTGCAACACAAACCGATGAGATGACGTTGCGAGATTCTGGGAAATGAACTACGGCAGCATGCTCCAAAACATGAGTTGGTTCTGCTAAACACATGTGAACATGTTGTCCCAGACAAGCATGACCACATAGTAGTCTTACAATGAAACACTACCGAGTCCTAGTTGGGAACCATCATCAAGGATATCGAAGTCCTTGCATAAGTCATATGATTAGCTCTTATGAAGAAACTTCTTTTCCCTGAACAAATCAGCCAGTGGCTTGGTGTGATAGGGAATACAAATGGAATGGAGGTAGCGAGCCTATCAAACCATAGCATACTTGGCACATGCATGACTGACTTGGGATGGTACCAGAGCAAACAAAAACAACCTTTCTCGAACTCACGGTGGCAACTTGCATCATTTGCACGTGAACTTAGAGGAGGTCACTACTTTCATCCAAACATATTCTACATGAACGGGGCATGAAGAAAATGCTTGCACAAGTTTTCAACACTAGCTGGATGTTCAACACAAATCATGGAGGAGACAAAATGTTGCTGATGGGCTCAATAGCAACTCATCAGAATTTCCATATCACTGGACTTCCACCATTATGTGAACAATGTGATAGTATTGGTCATACCAAAAGATGTAATGGTGTATGCTCGAGGAGTCAACCACGAGTAAGACAACATTACGAATATCGTTGGTTCTAATTTGATTTGAGGATAGCCCATACTCGAATTAAAGATTGGATAAGATGATAGGTCCATTAACTGATCACGAGGGTCAATCGATGAAAATACCATCTTTCTTCAGCACACATACAAGATATCCCTTAAAATGAACTAAGTCGGACAAGCTTTTATCTTCCAACTCTCCAAGTTGTTGTTGAGCTTAACCAACTAGCTCAGGGGTATCCAACACAGATAATTGGAGGAAGGGGTGGTTTATAAGAAACCAACTTGATCACGACCTCAACATAGCAGTCAGGTGACAACCTGGTTATACTTCCGAGAAGATATACGGAAAATCACGAACCACCGATATGTCACTAAGCTCGAGAACAATCTTGCTTTTCAGGGCAAGACGATATGATCAAATAAGCAAGGGATTGAATAATCCTAACTCATTGATCGAAGAGTGCAATTATCATGACATTCCTGACATCAAGAGGGCAATACTTCAGGGTAGAACAGAGAAAAAGATGGATTGGCATTTTGATCTGCGGAATACAACTACTTTGACCCAATCCTAGAAATGGACGAGATACTTGAGTTTGTTTCTCCTAGTCATTCCGGAATAGAATGGCTTGACGGACCACAAGAATAATAGGCATTGATGAACACGAATGCACAACTATTCCTGACTATCAATTGATAGACTAGGGTCAGAATACAGTTGAGGAGGGTTGTCGGTGTCAAAACCGGCGGATCTCGGGTAGGGGGTCCCGAACTATGCGTCTAGGCCGGATGGTAACAGGAGGCAGGGGACACGATGTTTTACCCAGGTTCGGGCCCTCTTGATGGAGGTAAAACCCTACGTCCTGCTTGATTAATATTGATGATATGGGTAGTACAAGAGTAGATCTACCACGAGATCAGAGAGGCTAAACCCTAGAACCTAGCCTATGGTATGATTGTATGTTGTGATTGTTGTCCTACGGACTAAAACCCTTCGGTTTATATAGACACCAGAGAGGGTTAGGGTTACACAAGGTCGGTTACAAAGGAGGAGATATCCATATCCGTATTGCCTAGCTTGCCTTCCACGCCAAGTAGAGTCCCATCCGGACACAAGACGAAGTCTTCAATCTTGTATCTTCTTAGTCTAACAGTCCGGCCAACGGAGATAGTCCGGCTGTCCGGAGACCCCCTAATCCAGGACTCCCTCAGTAGCCCCCGAACCAAGCTTCAATGACGATGAGTCCAGCGCGCAGTATTGTCTTCGGCATTGCAAGGCGGGTTCCTCTCCGAATTTTGTGTACCTATCGAAATAATGTCCGGTTTCTTGTGAATGTTGCACTCCTTGGCTTCCACGCCCAATAATGGCCACTTTCCACGTGTCGAGGGAATGTGAAGAGCGAGGGTGTTTTCACATTTACCCCCCTAGCTGTGTGAATGAGCTGCCTATTTAAAAAGACGAGGATTCAGATCCAAATCACACCATCCTCCCTCGGCGAGCCTTCATCGGAGCACACCTGACAGAGATCCATTCCATCATGGCCGGTCGACGCAGCTCCTCCTCTCGCACCCCTAGCTCCAAGCCTGGAGATTGGGAGAGATGTTCCGTCCTGCACAACAAATTAGTGATGCTTCAGTCCAAGGGATTTCTTCCCCCAGCGTACCTGGTCCCGGTTCGAGCCGGGCTTGCCACCTATAATGGCGGAGAGCAAGCGGAGAGCCTTCCCAATCCCTCCAAGGGAGAGCGGGTTTGCCTTGTCCCTTATTTGGTAAGAGGACTCAGATTTCCAATTCATCCATTTCTCCGGGGGGCTCTTGGAGTTCTACGGCCTCCAGTTGCACAATCTTACGCCTGCCTCCCTGCTGCATATCGCGGGGTTCGTAGCCCTTTGCGAGTTGTTTTTGGGCTGTGAAGCTCATTTCACTCTGAGGAAGAAGCTGTTCTGCCTTTTGCCCCGTTCTCAGAAGGGGTCAATATATCAAGTGGGCGGAGCCGAAGTGTTGCGTATTGCCGGGATCGGATACCTGTCCGGGACCCCAAAGAAGACGTCCGAAGACTGGCCTTCAGAATGGTTCTATATAGAAGACTTCCCCCTCCCGGATCCTATTCGGATCGGCCTTCCTAAGTTCAATAACGCCCCTTTGAAGAAGCACCGGAGCTGGCGTCCACGGAGCTCCCTGGAGGAAGATGACAGGGACATTATTTACCTGATGAGCCGGATAAGTTTTTTAGCTCGATCCGGATTGACCATGATCGAGGTCATGGCCACATGTATCATGCGGGGGGTGCAACCGCTTCAGTATAGAGGCCACCACATGTGGGATTTCAACGGGGAGGATGACGCCACCCACCACGGCCGCAAAGGGCCGGGATCGGCTGCTGGTCTAATAAATATCTTATCCACTTTGTACAAGGGAGAAGAGGAGGAATTCCTTCGTGTCAATCCGCAGGGCGGATTTTCTATGTACAACCCTCCGAGCTGGGTAAGCGGAGACTTTTTATCGCCCATCCATTTCGTATTCCCGTAGTTAAGTATTTATTCTAGCGATTTCATCACAGGAGCTGCGCAAGGCTGTAAAGGAGATAAACAACCCTCCTCCTCAACCCGAGGACCCTGGACGGTCCCTTGATCCGGCCTCCTAGGAGGATCCGGACATATCTGTGGAGCTGATCGATGGGGTATTTTACCAATCGAGTAATGACAATGCTTTGGTGGCCATTACGGCCGATTACCCTGAGCTAGTTCCAGCCTCACAGGTGACTGAGACCGAAGTCCCAGCACTTAAAAAGGGATCCGTCCTTGCGGTTTTTTGATTGCCGTATAACAGCCGTGTTTTGCATGGGAGGTCCTCGGGGCAGAAGGCCGAGCCTGTGGCAACTAGCCAACAAGGGGCCGCGAGGCCAGGCAGGCTGAAAAGACCCGCAGTTTGGATTGAGACACCGGCGCAGCGGTACGGCGCCCCGTCTTTATTGTAAGCCATTATTCAGAGGCATAGTAACGCCCATGCCTTCTTTCAGGAAAAAGAGCGCTCGCCGGACTATACCCGCAGAGGCTACCAATCGCGCCTCCACCAGTCAGGCTCCAAGGCCGGATTCGGAGGCGGGAATGAATACGAGGCGTGCGTCGGGCGCTCCTCCAACATAGGATGCGGACAAACTGTCCGCCACCAATTCCGAGGTGGAAAGTGCCATGAACCACAGGCGTCGCCGAACTGTTCTTCGTGACGCTTGTTTCTCGCAAGAGGCATTGGATGCCTTCAACTCGAGGGACGCGCACCTCCGTGCCGCTCAAAATGGTCTAGCCAGAGCCACGGAGCAGTATGTAAAAGACATACGGGTGAGAAAATTTGATGATTATATATATCAGTAGCCCCTGAGACTTGAAACAGTTAGGATAGCTGATTTAAGGATCATTTGTTATGCAGGTTCTTACAGAAAAGAATACTCAACTGTCCCAGGAGCTGGAGGAGTGCAAAGCCCAACTTCAGGCCGCACTGGCCGCAGCATGGGAGCCCAAAGAGACCCCCTCTGGTAACATATCTATTGAATGATAAGTATCATATAGAATGCGGCGTACATGCAGATCTGACAATAAAATTCCAGATGACACTGGAGTAAATCCGGATAAGCAACAGCTCATACGCCAGCTAAAGGCCGGTGAGAACATGCTTACGAGGGTGAGGCAGGAGAAAAATGATCTCCAAGATGCCAACACCAAGTTGGGCGTGGAACTACAAGATGTTCGCGCCCAACTGTCGGACTCTGTTAAGGAAAATCGGCGACTTCGACGCGGCATATTTAGTAAGTGCTTGAACGAACTTTGAAAAAGAGTTCGGAGAGGAAGCTGGCTGACAGAGTTATGTCTGTAGGTATGCCAACAGGTCGTCCTGCCGAGGAAATGCCCGGTTCAACGGGTGACCTTCTTCCCGAGCTCTCACAGCTGCACAAATGAGTTCGGCACGTGATGCAAGCCCCCAGACCGCGAAGGGCCATGTAATGGGGATTGTTTGGAGGGCGGTGGGTGGCATGTCGCTTTGATTTGCAAAGAGCTGGCAACCGGTGCAATGTTGGACCAAGTCCTGTGCATCTGCCCGGGCCGTTGGCCAATAGAATCCTGTACGGAAGGCCTTGCTTACAAGAGCCCGGGCTGCGGCGTGATGACCGCCGAGTCCGGCGTGAATTTCTGCCAAAAGGTTCCGCCCTTCCTCTTCGGAGATGCGCCTTTGAAGGACTCCGGTAGCGCTTTTTTTGTACAATTCTCCCTCATGGACCCTGTAGGCCTTGGATCGCCGCACTATGCAGCGTGCCTCATTTTGGTCCTCCAGAAGTTCCTGTCTAGTTAGGTAGGCCAGGAATGGTTCTGTCCATGGGGCAATAATGGCCATTATTTCGTGGGCTGATTGTGTTATTTCGGTGGCGGAGCCTCCGATTGTGCCAGAGAGTTCGGTATCGGGTATTTTGGCCGGGTCCGGACTGTTGTTACCGGTGTCCCCTTCCCATGCTACGGATGGCTTGAAGAGCCGTTCCAGAAATATGTTGGGAGGGACCGCATCGCGTTTTGCACTGATGCGGGCGAGGATATCCGCCGCCAGATTGTTTTCCCGAGCCACATGGTGAAATTCGAGCCCCTCGAACCGAGCTGACATTTTTAGGACGACATTGTGATAAGCTGCCATTTTCGGATCCTTGGCATCGAAGTCTCCATTTATCTGGGATATCGCGAGGTTCGAATCCCCACGCACCTCTAGGCGTTGAATGCCCATCGATACTGCCATCCGGAGACCATGTAGAAGGGCCTCATATTCGGCTGTGTTGTTGGAGTCCGTATACATTATCTGTAGTACGTATTGGACAGTATCTCATGTTGGGGACGTCAAAACGACGCCAGCCCCCAGAACAGCCAACATTTTCGAACCGTCGAAGTGCATGATCCAGTTTGAATATGTGTCGTACTCTTTAGGGAGTTCGGCTTCCGTCCACTCAGCGATGAAGTCAGCCAAAACTTGCGACATGATAGCTCGCCGTGGCTTGTAAGTTATGTCGAACAGGAGGAGCTCAATGGCCCATTTGGTAATCCGGCCCGTCGCGTCGCGGTTGTTTATAATATCGTTAAGTGGTACTTCCGAGGCTACCGTTATTGAACACTCTTGAAAGTAGTGTCGCAGCTTCCGGGATGCCATAAATACCGCGTACGCTATCTTTTGATAATGCGGGTACCATGATTTGCATGGAGTAAGGACAGTGGACACATAGTAAACCGGCTTTTGAAGGGGGAATTTGTGTCCGTCCGCTTCTCGCTCGACGACGAGCACTGGGCTTTCTACTTGATGAGTTGCTGCAATGTATAATAGCATTGGTTCGCCAATGTTTGGCGCGGCCAGGACTGGGTTTGTTGCCAATATGGCTTTTATTTCATTGAGTCCGGCCGAGGCGGCATCCGTCCACTCGAAGTTTTCGGTGCGCCGGAGGAGGCGATAAAGGGGTAATGCCTTTTCTCCCAAGCGGGAGATAAAGCGGCTTAGAGTCACCACGCATCCAGTCAATTTTTGTATTTTTTTGAGGTCTGTTGGGGTAGCCAACTGTGACAACGCTCAGATTTTGGCCGGATTAGCTTCAATACCTCTACTGGAGACAATGAATCCCAGGAGCTTTCCGGCTGGTACGCCGAAAACGCATTTTTCTGGATTGAGCTTGATGTCATATGTTCGGAGGTTGTCGAATGTGAGCCTCAAGTCGTCTACTAGAGTTTCGACATGCTTGGTTTTAACGACCACGTCGTCCATGTATGCCTCCACTGTTTTGCCGATCTGGTTTGGCAGACATGTCTGAATCATGCGCTGATATGTTGCGCCGGCATTTTTGAGCCCGAAGGGCATTGTGTTGAAGCAGAATGGGCCGTATGGTGTGATGAATGCCGTTGCAGCTTGGTCTGGCTCCACCATTTTAATTTGATGGTAGCCGGAGTATGCGTCGAGGAAACACAATGAATCGTGTCCTGCGATAGCATCGATGATTTGATCGATGCGTGGGAGGGGGAAGGGATCCCTTGGGCAGGCCTTGTTAAGGTCCTTAAAATCGACGCACAAGCGCCAGGATTTGTCCTTCTTTGGTACCATCACCAGGTTTGCTAGCCAGCCCGGATGTTTTATGTCTCTGATGAATCCGGCCACCAATAGCTTGGCTAGTTCCTCTCCCATGGCTTGTCTCTTAGTCTCGGAGAAACGTCGAAGAGCCTGCTTGACTGGCTTGAATCCTTTTAGGACATTTAGGCTGTGCTCAGCCAGCCTGCGTGGGATTCTTGGCATGTCTGAACGGTGCCAGGCAAAAATGTCCCAGTCCTTGCGTAGGAACTCTCGCAGTGCGGCGTCGACATCAGGGTTTAATTGTGCCCCGATGGAAGCTGTTTTTGTAGGGTCCGTTGGATGGACTTGGAATTTGACTATTTCGTCCGCCGGTTTAAAGGAGGTGGACTTGGTTCTTTTATCGAGTATCACATCATCCCTATTCACCGTGGAGCGCAGCGCAGTTAGTTCCTCGGCCGCTAGGGCTTCGGATAGTGCCTCGAGGGCCAGTGCGGCTGTCTTATTTTCGGCGCGGAGTGCTATGTCCGGATCACTAGCAAGAGTGATGATTCCGTTGGGCCCAGGCATTTTTAGCTTCATGTACCCGTAATGGGGTATGGCTTGGAAGATTGTAAACGCCTCCCGCCCTAGTAGAGCGTGGTATCCACTGCTGAACGGGGCCACTTGGAATGTAATTTCTTCGGACCTGTAATTATCCAGCGTGCCGAATACCACATCTAGTGTGATTTTCCCAGCACAGTGTGCTTCCCGACTGGGGATGATTCCTCTAAAGGTTGTGCTACTTTGCTCAATGCGGCTCTAGTCTATTTCCATCTTTTGAAGAGTTTCCTCATAGATGAGGTTTAATCCGCTGCCCCTGTCCATGAGGACCTTGGTGAGTCGAAAGCCGTCCATGATTGGACTGAGGACCAATGTGGCTGGTGCTCGGGCTGTTCGGAATTTGGGTTCGTCACTGGCATTGAAGGTAATAGCCGTGTCACTCCAAGGATTTATTTCTGCTATGTGGCAGATTTCGGCCATGCTGCGGAGTGTTCGCTTGCGTCTATTATTTGACGCGAAGGTCTCAAAGACCGTTAACACCGTATTGTTGTCCACGGGATGGTGCTCTGTGGTTTTTGGGAGGAGTAGATCCTCACCACTTTTGGCCACCTGCCGGAGTATCCAACATGCTCTAAGGCTGTGCATTGGTATTGCATCTGCTGTACTATGAATTTTGCAGGGTCCGTTGAGCCATCCCTCCAATACGGTTCCTTGCCCCGTAGAGGGCTTTTGCTTTTTGGTAGTTAACCCAGGTGTATTGTGATAATGCACCCTTTTATTTTGGACTGGGTTTGTATTCAGGGCCGGATTATCCCAAAATTTTATTTTGGTTTTCTAGGCGCTTTCCATCGCACAGTACTTTCATACTATGGACACCAAGTCGGCAAAGTGTGTAATTTCACGGCGACTTATGGAATTGAGGATTCCCTTGTCCGTGCAATTATTGCAGAAGAATGAAATTGCGTCTTCCTCGCGGCAGTCCTTTATCCTGTTCATGACAACGAGGAATCTGGCCCAGTAATGGTGTACTGTTTCTTCGGGCTCTTGCCTAATTTGGGATAGATCGCGTATGTTTGGGTGGGTGGGTGGAATTGAATCCGAATCCTCACCCGATCTGAGACTCAGGGGCCAAGGAGTTTCCGAACTCGAAATTTTGGATTCTTTGATGTTTTCCGATAAATCTAGCCCGCTGCATGATTCTAGGTTCAGGCCTTGAGTGACGTCCTCCCCTCCGCGGGTATCCGACTTGGAGGGATCGGGAATCCGGACATAGCTAGTCCTTAAGATAGATGAAGGGTTGCCGCATTGTTCCTCCACCACTGCAACGTGATGGGTGACCTGGGGAGAGTTAATCTCTCTCAGATCGGGTTTAGACCCACTCTGATCGTAGTCTGTAGCGACTCCCAGGGCGGCGATGCGATCCAAGAGCTCGTTCAGGGAAGAGAGCTCCATTGGATCTAACTGCTCAGCGAGTTCCGAGTTGACGTGAAGCTTTCTTTCGATGACCCGAGAAGTCATCATCAGCGCAGCGGCCGAACAGGCGGTCATAAGAAAACCCCCTAGCCGGAGAGTTTGGCCGATAGCCAAAGCTCCCTCAATGATAGTGCCGTCTTTAAAGATGGGACGAGGCATCCTTCCAGGTGGCGACGGCACAACGGAACTCTCAATGAAAGCACCAAAGTCGATGTCAAAACCGGCGGATCTAGGGTAGGGGGTCCCGAACTGTGCGTCTAGGCCGGATGGTAACAGGAGGCAGGGGACACGATGTTTTACCAAGGTTCGGGCCCTCTTGATGGAGGTAAAACCCTACGTCCTGCTTGATTAATATTGATGATATGTGTAGTACAAGAGTAGATCTACCACGAGATCAGAGAGGCTAAACCCTAGAAGCTAGCCTATGGTATGATTGTATGTTATGGTTGTTGTCCTACGGACTAAAAACCTTCAATTTATATAGACACCGGAGAGGGTTAGAGTTACACAAGGTCGGTTACAAAGGAGGACATATCCATATACGTATTGCCTAGCTTGCCTTCCACGCCAAGTAGAGTCCCATCCGGACACGAGACGAAGTCTTCAATCTTGTATCTTCATAGTCTAACAGTCCGGCCAAAGGAGATAGTCCGGCTGTCCGGAGACCCCCTAATCCAGGACTCCCTCACCTACCATGGAGCGACATCTGCATGAAATTTTATTGCCACCCAAGGCTCGTCTCTTTTGCTCTACATGAAGGAAATATGCCCTAGAGGCAATAAGAAAGTTGTTATTTATATTTCCTTATATCATGATAAATGTTTATTATTCATGCTAGAATTGTATTAACCGGAAACTTAGTACATGTGTGAATACATAGACAAACAGAGTGTCACTAGTATGCCTCTACTTGACTAGCTCGTTAATCAAAGATGGTTAAGTTTCCTAGCCATAGACATGAGTTGTCATTTGATGAACGAGATCACATCATTAGAGAATGATGTGATTGACTTGACCCATCCATTAGCATAGCACTATGATTGTTTTAGTTCATTGCTATTGCTTTCTCCATAACTTATGCATGTTCCTATGACTATGAGATTATGCAACTCCCGAATACTGGAGGAACACTTAGTGTGCTATCAAATGTCACAATGTAACTGAGTGATTATAAAGATGCTCTACATGTGTCTCCAATGGTATTTGTTGAGTTGGCATAGATTGAGATTAGGATTTGTCACTCTGATTGTCGGAGAGGTATCTCCGGGCCCTCTCGGTAATGCACATCACTATAAGCATTGCAAGTAATGTGACTAATGAGTTAGTTACGGGATGTTGCATTACGGAACGAGTAAAGAGACTTGTCGGTAACGAGATTGAACTAGGTATGATGATACCGACGATCGAATCTCGGGCAAGTAACATACCGATGACAAAGGGAACAACGTATGTTGTTATACGGTTTGATCGATAAAGATCTTCATAGAAAATGTAGCAACCAATATGAGCATTCAGGTTCTGCTATTGGTTATTGACCGGAGATGAGTCTCAGTCATGTCTACGTAGTTCTCGAACCCGTAGGATCCGCACGCTTAACGTTCGATGACGATCGGTATTATGAGTTTATGTATTTTGATGTACCGAAGGTAGTTTCGAGTCCCGGATGTGATCACGGACATGACGAGGAGTCTAGAAATGGTTGAGACATGAAGACTGATATATTGGAAGGTTATGTTTGGACACTGGAAAGGTTTTGGATGAGTTCAGGCATATAGCAGAGTACCAGGGGGTTATCGGAACCCCCCTGGGGCTAAATGGGCCTACATGGGCTTTAGTGGGAGAGAGAGGAGGCGGCCAAGAGGTGGAGGCGCCCCCCACCCAAGCCCAATCCGAATTGGGAAGGAGGGCGCCCCCCTTTCCTTCTTCTCCTCTTCCCCTTCCTTCCCCCTCCTATTGGGACTGGGAAAGGGGGGAAACCTACTCCTAGTAGGCGTAGGAATCCCCCCTTGGGGCGCACCATGAGGCCGGCCGGTCCCCTCCTCCCCTCCTTTATATACGGAGGAGGACGGCACCCCATAGACACACAAGTTGATCTTAGCCATGTGCGGTGCCCCCCTCCATAGATTTCCACCTCGATCATATTGCCGTAGTGCTTAGGCGAAGCCCTGCGTCGGTAACTTCATCATCACCATCAACATGTCGTCGTGCTGACGAAACTCTCCCTCAGCCTTAGTTGGATCTAGAGTTCGAGGTACGTCATCAAGCTGAACGTGTGCAGATCGCGGAGGTGCTGTGCGTTTGGTACTTGATCGGTTGGATCGCGAAGACATTCGACTACATCAACCGCGTGAATTAATGCTTCCTCTTTCGGTCTACGAGGGTACGTAGACACACTCTCCCCTCTCATTGCTATGCATCTCCTAGATAGATCTTGCGTGATCATAGGAAATTTTTTGAAATACTGCATTCCCCAACACTACATGCTAAGTTCCATTGTGTACAATAACTGACATGCATAGGAATAAAACATAGTGAGATTATGTAAGGGGTGCATGTAGAAATCCAGAGTAATGGTAGCAATCTGTGGATAGACCCAAAACCAATGATAGCACGCAGATAATGGCTTCAGTTAAAAAATACAATTAATGGCTTCTTTACTGTTTGTTTCCCACCCAACATGAAACTCATAGTAGACACCTGAGATTAACTAGATAGTAGATAGATACTATTGATTGCGGCCCCGATATGTACTCCACAACCATTTAAAAACTCAAGTTTGACCATTAGTTTGGAGCTGACTCAGATTCTAATCGGTGAACAGGACGATAAAGTAGCATGTAATATTAAGCGATGCATAACATAAGCAGACACGAAAGAGTGTGACCTCTCTTGCGGACATGTGTAGTCCTCGAGGTCATATGCTTGGTAGATGATGGTAATGCAGTTGTCATGGCTGCCGGTGGCGCGGAAGAAGATCTGAGGCGGCGAAAGACAGTCTAGAGGCCGGATCCCTGTTGTGTTGGACCCTTCTATCATTGGAGCAGCTGAACTAGGGTGGACGACGGTGCAGCAGGAGCGAGACAAACCACACAAGGTTTTCTTTGACAACTATCTGTAAGAGAAGTAATTATGTAAGGGCTAATTTGAATTGGAGGATTCTAACAATGTAGGGATATGAAATACACAGTAATAGGATAGCAATGCACGTGCAAAACAGAGAATTTAAAAATACAGGATTTCTACCAATATGGGTGTTTGGTTCACAAGAATTGGAAGACCATAGGATGCAAAGAAGCATGGTGAGATTAAGTCAAACCACAAAATATGTATGGTTATAATGCTATTATGCTACTATCTCTTAGTCTTGTGCTTCATGAATAGGAATTTGAAAAGGAGGACAAGTGGGTATTAAAATTCCTATGGTTTTTCTTTCAAGGAGACACTAAAGGAACAAATCCTATAGTTTTCCTTTGCTCCATTCCTTTGAACCAAATGCATGAATAGTAGTACCATAGGAAACTTTCCAATTCCTATGTTTTTCCTTCACTTTTCCTTTCAAGCACTAGCGATTCTAGTAGGCAGGCTTGAGCAAGGAAATCCTACACTCAAAAAAAGTTTTTGTGCTACTTCTACTACTTTAGACCCAGGACACTACCCTACTAGCTCAACTCCCAGGCCCATCGACAAATGCACAGCTCAAACACGCAGAGATAACTAATGATGGCGTTCAAGAGAGTCCATCACGGATAGCTAAGTTGCCTGGTACCTCACTTCTTGTCTTATAGTAGGAGAAACTAATCATATTTCACGTTACTACGTGTGCTCAGTGGACAATATATATATAACATGTAGAGTAAAAAATATATGCAACAAGTGTACAACCTCTTTGGCGAAGCCATGTCGATCTCAGCGTGATTAGGTTGGTGAGTGAGGCTGATTCGGCTGACTTGGCTATCAGAGGAGGGGAAGAAGATCTTAGGCATCTTGAGATGGAGCCCGGGGTACTGCTCCGCTGTGATGGAGGGTTTCATCGTTGGAGTAACTCCGGTGAGTTGTACGACACCGAGGCTAAAGCAGGACAAGAGAGACAACGTTAACCTGAGTGGAAATCTAATAGCATCTCCAATAGATGACGTAAAATATATAACCACAAAGTGCTAGATGTAAAATACATCAGCCGCTCATCTCTAAATTAACTGTCAAAACTGAATTTAACTGTCGAAACTGAACTTAACTGTCAAAACTGAATTTTGCTGTTGAAACTGAATGCAATAGTAGCAGAAAAGCGGTAGCAGCAGTGCGTGCGAGAGCCGGGGCAGCTGGTCATGTAGCAGTTCATCTTCAACCTCCACCCCCTGAGCCACCAGCCACCACCGGCCAAACCGCCACCCACGGCCGGCGGTGCGCCGCCCCGCCCACCCCGAAACCACTCCCCACCGTCGGTCCTCCGCCTCCCCGGCCATCCCTCTAGCCCCCCATGTGCCGAGCTTTTTCTCCGGTGATCCCCACGCCACCGCCCCCACCCTAAACCCTAAGATAGATAGTGGGGTACCTCTCCGGCGAGCCCCCCTCCCCGCT